>NC_138497.1:8439554-8496425 GCF_964252035.2 Podarcis erhardii | reverse complement strand
AATGTCCTGACCTATAACACCAAGTAAAAATGCTTCTGGTTTTTTTTAAAAATGTGTATTTCAAATGTATATTTTCAGATATTGAAGGGGGCCAAAGACACCTTGCCCCTAGACTGAGTTGGTGCACATGGTGGCCAACCTGGTTGGGGATGACAAGACTTGGAATCTAGCAGCATTTGAAGGACTGAAGGCTCCTTCTCTCTCTCTCTCTCTCTCTCTCTCTCTCTCTCTCTCTCTCCCTCCCCCCCCCACGCCCCCAATCCATGCTGTGGGTAGGGCTAAAAGATGGGTTATTGCTCTGTTTATTTCAACAGTCTATACCAGTGTTTCCCAAACTTGGGTCTCCCGCTGTTGTTGGACTACAACTCCCATCATCCCTAGTTAGCAAGGCCAGCGGTCAGGGATGATGGGAACTGTAGTCTGAAAACAACAGGAGGCCCAAGTTTGGAATCTGCATACTTCTTAATGATAACCATCTTGTGATGTACAACCAAGAATACAATATAAAAGGTAAAGGTAAAGGGACCCCTGACCATTAGGTCCAGTCATGGCCGACTCTGGGGTTGCGGCACTCATCTCGCTTTATTGGCTGAGGGAGCTGTCGTACAGCTTCCGGGTCATGTGGCCAGCAAGACTAAGCCGCTTCTGGCGAACCAGAGCAGCGCATAGAAACACCGTTTACCCCCCCCCCCGGAGCGGTACCTATTTATCTACTTGCACTTTGATGTGCTTTCGAACTGCTAGGTTGGCAGGAGCAGGGACTGAGCAACGGGAGCTCACCCTGTCGCGGGGATTTGAACCGCCGACCTTCTGATCGGCAAGTCCTAGGCTCTGTGGTTTAACCCACAGTACCACCCGCGTCCCAACAATACAATATAGATCACAGTTAAAAAGCTTTAAAAAGCTATAAAAAGCTATAAAATCAGAACTTTGTTCAAATTGCCTGCTGGAATTAAAAGTCTTCTGTAAGCACCAGAAATTCAACAGGGAGGGCGACTTGTCTGACTGAAACTGGAAGGGGTTTCCATGAAATTGAGCTCATAATGCAGAACTCCTGGCTCCAGGTGCATGAGAGCCATGGGGGACCACTGACAAGAGACCGCCCAGAAGACCTCAATTGCCTAGGAAGGGATATAAGGGGTCCCCGGAAGTCCCTGAAATCTCCTGGATCCAAGTTCTTAAGGGATGGGGTTCAATCCTGCTTGGTTCAGCTGTGTATGCTAATTCCTCACAGAGAAAGGAGGATTTGACTCTTGCTGGCAGATGAGGGTCTGACCCTGCTCAGTCACTCACTAACTTTCCCCCACCCCACCCTGTGCGCCAATTTTGGTAGGTGGATCACCCTCCTGTCTATCACTCTGTGTCATCATGATATCATGTGGCAGGCAGCCCGCCCCGCCCACCAGCTAAAGTTGTCCCAGAGAGGTGGTGGGATATAAACAACGGCCACCTCCTCTGAAGCAATCTTCCCCAACCGTGGGTGCCCCCAGATGATGCCGAACTACAACTCCCATCAGCCCTTGCCACTGCGCCATGCTGGGGCAGCGGTCCAACAAGATGTGGAGACTCTGGGCTGGATAAGGCAGCTCCAAAGGCTCAAACTCCACACCCATGTATGCTAGAGAAAGGACATTTCGCCTTGTACAGCCCCAGCCCTAGATATCAGAATAGAACAGGTTGACCCAATGTGGTTTCTCTCCTCCTGCCTCCCCTGCTTTCATTTCCTTTGGAAGTTCTTGCTCTCCAAAGATCTGGCCAGAGGGATTCAAAAATGTGTGCCAGAAATGTCAGCTTCTTCCTAGAGCGCTGAAACGGACAGACGCACTAATGTGCTCATTTCACACCATCGCTGGAAGGGTAAGAGAGTAAATTGCTACCTTACCAGTCACACACACACACACTCAAAAGGGCGAGCCAATTTCAGTGGTCACCAGCGCCCTGGGGCAAAGTGGCAAATGAGACTGAAATATCCCATTAAAGGCAGAAGAACTTTGCAGGAAAGCCATATGGTGCATGCACATCATAGAATGATAGAGTTGGGACACCAAGGGTCATCTAGTCCAACCCCCTGCAATGCAGGAATCTCAGCTGAAGCATCCATGACAGATGACCATCTGTTGTTGTTGTTCAGTCCTTTAGTCGTGTCTGACTTTTCGTGACCCCCTGGACCAGAGCACACCAGGCACTCCTGTCTTCCACTGCCTCCTGCAGTTTGGTCAAACTCATGCTGGTAGCTTCGAGAAGACTGTCCCACCATCTTGTCCTCTGTCGTCCCCTTCTCCTTGTGGCCTCCATCTTTCCCAACATCAGGGTCTTTTCCAGGGAGTCTTCTCTTCTCATGAGGAGGCCAAAGTATTGGAGCCTCAGCTTCAGGATCTGTCCTTCCAGTGAGCACTCAGGGCTGATTTCCTTCAGAATGGATAGGTTTGATCTTCTTGCAGTCCATGGGACTCTCAAGAGTCTCCTCCAGCACCATAATTCAAAAGCATCAATTCTTCAGCGATCAGCCTTCTTTACGGTCCAGCTCTCACTTCCATACATCACTACTGGGAAAAACATGGCTTTAACTATACGGACCTTTGTTGGCAAGGTGATGTCTCTGCTTTGCTTTGGCCATCTACCCTCTGCTTAAAAAGACTCCAAGGAAGGAGAGTCCACCACATTCCGAGGGAGACCTTTCCCCTGTCAAACAGCTCCCACCGTCAGAAAGTTCTTCCTAATGTTTAGTCGGAAATCTCCTTTCTTGTAACTCGAAGCCACTGGTTCGAGTCCTACCCTCCCGAGCAGGAGAAAACAAGCTTGTACCCTCTTCCATGTGACAGCCCTTGAGATATTTGAAGCTATCATTGGTAGGGTTGCTGAGCTCAAGCTTGTAGCCAGAAACCTAGTCATCGAGGGCCCCAAGAGTGCAGCCAGGGAAAGAGGCCCAAGCAGAACAGCAGAAACCTACATTCAGGTACGCTAAGAGCTTATCAAGTGGCTTATAAATATGTTAAAGAAACAAACACTATAAATTCCCTCTTTCCTAGCATACAAGTCTTTGTCTCTAAGCTATTTTATCTGCAGATGGCCTTGTGTGAATCACCCTAAAGAGGGAAGAAACATAGTTCAGGGGGTTGCATGAAAAGGGCTGCGGGTTCAAACCCCAATGTCTCCTGGTAAGGCTGAAGGTGGGGTGGGAAGACTCAGTGCCGACAATATTGAGGTAAATGGACCAACAGTCTGGTGCTTTTTAAGGCAGCTACCTCCCTGTGTTCCTACTTGCATTGGAAAGCCAAAAAGTAATCATATTAAATATTAATCCGATTGCTTTCATCATCAGTTTATTCCTGCAGCTTTGGACTCATGGGTCAAAGCACCGGGAGGCGACGTTTATTACATTTATTGAATAAATAAAATACAATTTGGTTTCCTCCTTGTATCTCGACAAATGCAATCGGTGCAAAGAACGCAACTTTTCTCTCTTTAGGAAATGAGAGCCGGCTGGGAAGGGGCCAGGAAGCCCTGGAGGAAGACAAGTTATGATAGCTTGGATGCACAACATATACAGGCACACCCAGGCTGCAGCCTTGGTTAGAGACACAATCCAGCATCTCTGCTCACTTCACCAATCCCACCTGCCAGCCTCAAGGCTCCCGAAAACGATGGATAAGTCTGGGAAGGGAAGGGGTGGAGAGAGAGAGAGAGAGAAGAAAGAGGAATCCAACAAGAGATTCCATATATTAATAAATACTGGAACGACTCCATTAAAATTCGGGGAGCTGCGCCAGCTCTCCAAATGATATGATCCACTCTTGGCCCCTAAAGAGTTTGGAGGTTGGTTGGTTTGTTGCTTTTGCGTCTTGCGGTCAAGATCGCTTCGCGCAAACGCTGCCCCCCTCCAAGGAATCATAGAATCATGGAATTTTAATAATAATAATAATAATAATAATAATAATAATAATAATAATAATAAATTTTTATTTATACCCCGCCCTTCAAAAACCGGGCTCAGGGCAGCTAACAACAAATTTAAAACACTTAATTGTAAAAGCAGCATAAAATGCAGTATAAAAACATGGATAACAATAAAATTCAAAATTCAGAAATCAATTTAGGGGAAATAAGCATTAGGTAATCCCCAGGGCTAGCTGGCTGAATTGGTCCTACTTGGGCCAGTGAGTAGGCCAGGGGAGAATTACCTGTGGGGTCTCAGAGCGGCTAATCTTCATAAAAGGGGACGGGGGAAGGAAGAGAAGGGAAATAAAGGATCAGGCTGAGTTCAAATTAAAGGCCAGGCAGAATAGCTCTGTCCTACAGGCTCTACGGAAGGAGGTTAAATCCTGAAGGGCCCTGGTCTCATAGGACAGAGCATTCCACCAGGTCGGAGCCATCACTGAGAAGGCCCTGGCCCTGGTGGAGGATAGGCTGACTTCCTTAGGGCCCGGGACCTCTAAACTACGGTTATGCATGGACCTTAAGGTCCTCTTCTGTGGGGCATACCAGGAGAGGCGGTCCCATAAATACGAGTTGGAAGGGACCCAAGGGGCATTTAGTCCAACCCCTCTGCAATGCAGGAATCTCGGCTAAAGCATCCATGACAGATGGCCATCCAACCTCTGCTTTAAAATCTCCACGGAAGAAGAGTCCACCACCTCTCATGGGAGTCTGTTCCACTGCCGAAGCGAAAAGACGTTTTCAAGCATAACTCTTTCCCTTGGCCTTTGAGAAACTGCCTCAGTTTTGTGCGGCTGTTCTCCGGTCAAGATAAGGAGCTCCCTGACAAAGAATCAGGCCATCTGGCTTAGCATTGTCTTACCCTGACTGGCAGTGGCTGTTCAGGGTTTCAGAGAGAGGTCGCTCTCAGCCCTACCTTGTACCTATGGGACCGCCTCTCCCAGTATGCCCCACGGAGGACCTTAAGGTCCATAAATAGCAACACTCTAGAGGTCCCTGGCCCTAAGGAAGTCAGATTAGCCTCAACCAGAGCCAGGGCCTTTTCAACACTGGCCCCGGACTGGTGGAACGCTCTGTCTCATGAGACCAGGGCCCTGCGGGATCTGATTTCTTTCCGCAGGGCCTGCAAGACAGAGTTGTTCCACCTGGCCTTTGGCTTTGAATCAACTTGATCCCCTCCCCCTCCCCCTCTTTCCTTTCTCCTTCTGTGATGGAACTCCTATTTGGGGACTTCCCTGGCTTTTTTCTGGCCCACGTAGGACCAGTCTGGATAGTTGGCCTTGGTGAAGATTTGACGTTTTCATCCCCCCCAAAGTTTTTGATTTGAGTTTCTACTGAAATGAGGCTGCCTTTTTAATGTATTTTAATCTTGTTTTTAAGTTGTATTTTAATCAATTCTTTTTATACCTAGTGTTAGCCGCTCTGAGCCCGGTCTTGGCTGGGGAGGGCGGGGTATAACTAAAATAATAATAATAATAATAATTATTATTATTATTATTATTATTACCTGTAATTGACAGGAATGGAACTCAGGGCCGCCTTCTGCATGCAGGGCAGGTGCTCTAACCATTGGGCACAGCTCTTCCCCTGTGGGACAATGATTCCCTGGACAGGCTGTAACCTAACAGTGTTTCTTGCTGACCAGTCAGGAAAGGATTCAGATCAACGTTGACTTTGCAAATCTACTGTACTGACAAGATGTCCCTATTTTCATTGGAGAAAGGTTGGAGGGTATGGAATGGCCAAGGGACACGGGTGGCGCTATGGTCTAAACCACAGAGCCTGGGACTTGCCGATCAGAAGGTCGGTGGTTCGAATCCCTGTGATGGGGTGAGCTCCCGTTGCTTGGTCCCTGCTCCTGCCAACCTAGCAGTTCGAAGCACATCAAAGTGCAAGTAGATAAATAGGTAACCCTCCGGCGGGAAGGTAAACGACATTTCCGTGCGCTGCTCTGGTTTGCCAGAAGCGGCTTAGTCATGCTGGCCACATGACCTGGAAGCTGCACGCCAGCTCCCTTGGCCAATAAAGCAAGATGAGCGCCACAACCCCAGAGTCGGTCACAACGGGATCTAATGGTCAGGGGTCGCTTTATGGAATGGCCTTCCTTTGCTTCACACACCACCCCCAAACCCCAAACCAAAGGCTTGTATTTCCCAGGTTCTCTGCTCATCCATCCATCCATTCCCCCCACCACACACATAATAAGCAAATACAGCATGATCAAATACCTTTCATTGTCAAACGGCTCATTGTTTAAAAAGCTTCAGTTTAAAACCCTAAAGATTGCTAACAGATGCCTTTTTTTGGCTTCAGACGGGAAGACGGGGGTGGGGTAGGGGAGCTGCTCTGGGGGTGGGGGAGAAACAAAAGGGGGAATTATTTCAAGGTTCCACTTCCATATATCACTAAAGGATTTCCAGCATTGGCCAAACAGGTGTCTTTCCAGGAAGGATGGAAGCACTCCAGTCTTCATTCATTGCTGGTCCCCGAGAAACTGGTACCTGGCAGTTCACGGCCCCAGACATCAATAAGCCCTGGAGCTTGTGGTTCAATGGCAGAGCAGGTATGTTGCATGCAGAATACCCCAGGTTTGGTTCCTAGCTGCTCTTGGTAAGTTTGGGAAAAGGCTGTAACTCTGGCTAGCTTCTGCCAGTCAATGTAGCCAATATACAGATAAGAATCCGACAGCAGGACAATGAGAAATTCCCAAAAGAACGGTCCAAATTTATGGTCTACTTAGAGAAAACTGTACATAGTGTTTATTGTAAACATTTGGTTAGACCATAAGATGTAATGTGGTAATATAATAAGGATTGTATGTTTAAAGCATAATACAAAAAATTATTAAGGAATTATAGACATTTATAGAATGTATATATAGTAAACACGCTTAAGTAAGAGCAATATAGAGAAGCCAGAAGAGAGGTGGTGGGAAGTTAATTCGGATAAGATATAGATTTTTAAGGAGAATAAAGCTGTATTGTTTTTAGGCTATTTGAAAAAAAATCAATAAAAATCACTGAAGGAAAAAAATGATGATGATGATGATGATGATGATGATGATGATAATAATTTTTTTAAAAATTATTTGTATCCCACGCTCCCCGGCCAAAGCCGGGCTCAGAGCAGCTAACATCATATAAATAAGACAATATGCATAATACAATATACAATAAGCAAATAAAATAACATTCAACATTCATTAAAATAATATAGAATAATATTAAATATCAGCATTTCAAAATTAAACAGAAATCCACTCTTAACAGTTACAATAAGTAATTTCTAAACTCCAATCAATAAAACCACAGCAAACCACAGTGCACAACATAATACAATACAAAATGAGATAGATAAGACCAGTGGTCTGACTCTGTATAATGCAGCTTCCTGTGTACTGAATTGTCCCGTGCATTTGTTCCTTAAAATACCAAACAAACAAACAAACAAACAAACAAACAAACAAACAAACAAACAAACAAACAAACCACTGTGCCAGCAGTCACTATAATACAACGGGCTGTTGTTCTTTCTGTTGCACAGAGACATCTAACTCTGCACCTGCAAAAAAACTTGCAACCTGGAGCAAAATAGCAAATCTGGAAGAGGTACCAACTGCAAGGTATCAACGTGGCCGATGCTGTTCTTCATCTACACAAAGCAGTCATTCTTGCTAGCCGCCTGCGATTTTTATCACAGGCTGCCTGGCGACTGGAATTTCTATCCACAAAGGTAAGAGTTTAAATACCTGAGGGAGACAGGGAGGGAGGTTGTGTTTGAATGAAGTTGATGCTGCTGCTGCTGTGTTTTTTTTTTTTTTTTAATGATATAAAGTTGCTGATTTCACAGCTCAAAAGAAAAGCTTACTGCCTGTTCTTGGTTAATTACCAAAGCCTGGAAACCGGACTTTAAACGAGCTACTCCTGCAATGCCTGAACAGCTTTGGACTGTGCAAATCTTTCTCTGGCAATTTAGCAAAAGCCCTTCTCAGGATTCAGGAAACATCATATCAGCTTCCCACAACCTGATGCTCCTTTCATATGCTTCAGAGCGTAACACTCTCATCAGATGGCAGGGATGTTGACGGAAGCTGTGGTCCAAAATATCAGAAGGGCGCTGGGTTGGGGGAAGCTGCTTTGACTTAAGAAGGCAACAGTTTTCAGTCTGTAAAATCGCCCGCTGAATAGTTTCAGTGATCTCCATCTGGCTGTTTGCGCTAAGCTATTGAAATATGCCTATAATCTGGCTTGAACCCGATCTCAGGTTATTATTCCACATTCTTCCCGCACTCCCTGTTCTCAGTTTACACTTGTGCACACAGCTTCATTTCTTTCTTTAAATGCACACAATTGAAGGATTGCCAGTGGCCATCAATTGCAATGCTTCGAGGTCAGTGAATTCCACTTTTTATCTTTTGCCATCTTAGCACTGAGGGCACAGCTACATCCGAGGAGAGAAGAATTCCAACAGAAACTGCTACTGACATTTGCAAGGCAGCACCAATGGATATTTCTTCTTCTTCCTCTTCAGCGATCACTTGTAGCCAAGTAAGATGGTCTTCCATAAACAAGTATTAACAGTGAGTCCGTAAGTGACTGTGGAGGCCAATTCCGAATCCACACATCCTTCCACAGTGGGGACATTGGTTTCCGGGTGGGAGTTTATCGCAGTGTGGATTTGCCAAGCGTGCCTTCCTCTTAGCGCGTTTCTCTCTTGCGTCCTGAGTTCGAGCATCTTCAAAGCCCATGACACCTTAGGTAAAGGCTGTTCTCCAACTGGAGTGCTTGCAGGCCAGTGTTTCCCAATTGTCAGTGTTTATATGACATTTTTTTTTAAGATTTGCCTTGAGTGAGTCTTTTGTTGACCACCAACATTACACTTTCCATTTTTAAGTTCGGAAAAGAGTAGTTGCTTTGGAAGACGACAACCAGGCATCTGAATAACATGGCCAGTCCAATGAAGTTGTTGTTGAAGAATCATTGCATTTGGGTTTAACCGTACCGCCACCTGCTCCTACAAAGTGTTGTTGTTTAGTCGTGTCTGACTCTTCATGATCCCATGGACCAGAGCACGCCAGGCACTCCTGTCTTCCACTGCCTCCCGCAGTTTGGTCAAAGTCATGCTGGTAGCTTCGAGAACACTGTCCAACCATCTCATCCTCTGTCGTCCCCTTCTCCTTGTGCCCTCCATCTTCCCCAACATCAGGGTCTTTTCCAGGGAGTCTTCTCTTCTCATGAGGTGGCCAAATATTGGAGCCTCAGCTTCAGGATCTGTCCTTCCAGTGAGCACTCAGGGCTGATTTCCTTCAGAATGGATAGGTTTGATCTTCTTCCAGTCCATGGGACTCTCTAGAGTCTCCTCCATAATTCAAAAGCATCAATTCTTTGGCGATCAGCCTTCTTTATGGTCCAGCTCTCACTTCCATACATCGCTACTGGGAAAACCATAGCTTTAACTATATGGACCTTTGTTGGCAAGGTGATGTCTCTGCTTTTTAAAGTACTCCTTCATATTTAAACATCCCATATCCATCTGAGAAAGAGAGCTCAGTATCCTCATTTCCTTTTCTTATTCCACCCACCCACTGGCCTTAAAAACCCACAAAATCCAAACGAACTTCAAAGGCCTTTTCTATCGTAATCCGAAAATCCCTCCCCTGAGCGGAGTCATCGCTTGGGCTTCACTGTTTCACGTGCGCTGCATTCCTTTCTTGGGGTCACTGCCCAGCGACTTTCTATTACTGCTCCGCAGCTTCGCTCTTCTCTGGTTCTGCCTCTCTTTTCAGAAGCAGCCAAGCCAGCCTCAATCTCCCATCTCTCGCCGCAGCTATTATGTAATAAATCCAGATCCCCCTCAATCAGGATCGCTTTTGTTCCTCACAGCTTTGGAGTCCCCTTGATCGCTCGCACGGCACAGGCTTCTGCAACCATTTGGCAGCCATGGGGAGAAAGGGAAAGACGGGTGGGGCAGGGAAATGAGAAGGAAAAAGGCAGACTCTATTCAGGTGGGAGGTCAGACTTCTCCGCAGATTGGATGCAAGCAGTGTGGGAAGAGGGGGCACCTTGGGAGAGATCTAGGGGTCCTCTTTCTGGCATCTCCACGCAGCTTAGACGTTCATAATGTATTGAAAACACACCATCAAACGCCTGTGGAGTCTCGGCACTCATCGGAGGCCCCTGCCAAGCCATTTTCTCAGTAGTTCAGGGATTTGTGAATACTCTACTACGGTATTCTTTGGGTGCATTCACCCCATACATTTAAAGCAAAGGGACGCGGGTGGCGCTGTGGTCTAAACCACTGACCCTCTTGGGCTTGCTTATCAGAAGGTTGGCGGTTTGAATCCCCGCGACGGAGTGAGCTCCTGTTGCTCTGTCCCAGCTTCTGCCAACCTAGCAGTTCGAAAGCACACCAATGTGAGTAGATAAATAGGTACCACTGAGGCGGGAAGGTAAACGGCGTTTCCGTGTGTTCTGGTTTCCATCACGATGTTCTGTTGTGCCAGAAGCAGTTTAGTCCTGCTGGCCACGTGACCTGGAAAACTGTCTGTGAACAAACTCCGGCTCCCTTGGCCTGAAAGCGAGATGACCGCCACAACTCCATAGTCGCCTTTGACTGGACTTAACCGTCCAGGGGTCCTTTACATTTTACCTTTTTTACATTTAAAGCACTGTTATACCACTGTGTGCAAGGACAGGTTCTGGCAGATTGAGCGGGGGAGACCAAGAGTAGGTCCAATGGTCAAGAAGGCGGTTTCTGCCCATGCTGTAGAGGGAAGTGAGGGGCAGGTGGGGCTTGTCAACCTGGGAAGGCAGCCCACCTAGGAGAAGGAAAACTCTGATCTTAAACCTCTGCTGCCTTGTGGAGTATCTTCCCTATATCTCGTGTACAGGGCAGTTTTTAATATTTGATGTTTTACTGTGCTTAATGTGTTTAGCCTGTTGGAAGCTGCCCAGTGTGACTGGAGCAACCCAGACAGGTGGGCAGCATCTAAATATCCTAAAACTGATTCTAAACCTCCACTGCCTTGTGGCACATTTTCAGGAAAAGAAAAGGCAAAAACCCTACACAAATTAGGAGCCGAGTCCCTAAGACGGTACCTTGTATGCCTTCCAGCAACTCCTACAGCCAAGCAGGAGGGCAGAAGGGGTTTCTGGGATGTTGTTTTTATTTTGATTATGCATTTTGTGGTTTTATATTTTGATTTTATTCTGCGAAGCACTCTGAGACCTCCGGGTATAGGGCGGTATATAAATTCAACAAATAAATAAGTAATAAAACAAATTAAACAAATGCCTTGCTCTGCTTTCCATTGGACCACAGCAGCGAGGCTGAAAGGAGGAGGGTCTTGTCATCTGGGCAGCCCAGGACCCCCATACACGCTGCCCAGGCTTGCACCCCAAGGAGGTCACTTTGGTACTGCTAACACAGCAGTCTGGCTTCACCCCCGGAGATGAACTCCATTGTCTCTTGAGACGGATGGATAACAGCAAGTCAATTCCGCCGAATTCAAAACATTAGCATTGTTCACAGACACCATGCAGACCATCTGAATGAAGTTCATGGACTATTGGTGGTCCACAGACCACAGTTTGGGAACCCTACTTTAAAATTACTGCATTGCACAGGGTTGGACTGGATGACCCTTTGGTCCCCTTCCAATGCTACAACTCTATGAAAAGAGCCATCTCCACCTCATTCCTTCCAAGCCCCGTTCGCTCCCCCCCCCCATCGCTGATCACCCAGATGGCTTGCCGCCATAAATACAGCGATGCTGCTTTCGCACTCGCTGCTTTCTAAACTGAACACGTCCTCATTCCGATGGCTTGTGAGGCTGCCTGCTAGCTCGGCGTAAATTTTGCACCAGCCTGGGAAACGTGGCCACAATTCGACATGGGAGTCTACCAGGCGCATGCAAATCTAATGGGCGATGAAAATGGGCAAGTAGGCAAATTCCCCCCCCCCCCAAGCATCGGTTTGTTTTAATCATGCAGGATACATTAGGCCCTGGGGTCATGAGAGGAGACCATAAAGAGTCCACAAAGCAGTATTAAAGAAAAGATTTGGGCCTTTGCAGGGTTGTATTTTACATGCCTTGCCTTTTCATTACCTGAGTTGTATTAAGATGCTTTGAGGGCATCCTTTGTATCCCATGAAATTACCGTGTTTTTCTGTGTATAAGATGCCCCCATGTATAAGACACCCCCTATTTTGGGGGACTGCAAATTAAGAAACACCCCTCAGCACTACCCATGTATATGATGAGTCCCAATTTTAAACCTAATTTTTTGGTTTAAAAACCCTAGTCTTATACACGGAAAAATACGGTATATAAGATTCATCTGGTCTCTAGGCTCAGGCCAGAAATAGCGGAATGCTCTGCAGAAGACTTTTTAGTGCAGAAGGGAAATATTGAGGGCTGAAAGTGTTCCTGTGTACGAGGAGAAGGCTCACACTCTGCACCCATCCTCTGCTGGAGTCAGTGCCAATACTCGTTTTCAATTGGCGAGTTAATTGCTGTTTTTTGTTTTAAGCGGGCTTCTTATGATTTTAGTTGTTTCGCTGCAATTTCCAGCTTCGCCTTGCGCATGGATGCAGATCTGCCTTTGTGATGTACACAAAAGATATGTGATCTGCCTTTTCTCAGTTACGGATTTAGAGAGGTGGTTCCCAAGCTTCCCACACTTGAAAACAGCTGTTGGAGGATCACTTAATGATTTCTCAGTCTACTGTGGAAATTGAAACGCACTGTGCTAGGTCATAGGATTGTGGAGTTAGAAGGGACCCCCCCCACAAGAGTAATCTAGTCCAACCAATGAAGGAATCACAGTGGATGTGGCATGGTTGGCAAAGAATTCAAACTGTAATTCAATAAAATGCTATATTATAAATAAAAGCAGCTATAAAAATACAGTCAAATGGCAACATGCATATTCAGTGTGATGGATGTGCTGTCTCCTGTCTTCAATTGTAAATCCACAGATGTGCGGACCACCTGAATAAAGCTTACAGATAACATTTTGGGAAGTCCTGATTTAGGACACAGTCGTGCATTGGAAGTTGAACGGAATTCATTTGGAAGTCCATTCGACTTCCAAAACGTCCGGAAACCAAAGTGTGGCTTCTGATTGGCTGCAGGAAGCTCCTGCAGCCAATCAGAAGTCGCGGAAGCCCCGGCGGACGTTCGGCTTCCAAAAATAGTTTGCAAACCGGAACAGTCACTTCTGGGTTTGTGGCGTTTGGGAGCCAAAACGTTTGGGAACTAAGCTGTTCGAAAACCAAAGTACAACTGTATTGCCTTTAGGGGTTCCTCAAAACCGGCCCCACACACCCTACAAGATTCTCTTCTTTGTTTCTCAAACTTGTCCCACAGAAGAGAAAGCAAAGAGCTGCGGAGGCAGTATTATCGTACTTTTCTAATCATTCTCTTACCTTTTTCTTGCTGCAGTAGATCTGCCATTTCTTTTCTGCTGGAAGAGCAAACATGGCTTCTCTATGCTTATCTGAAAGGTCGAGTTCATCCTGAGGAGAGAGAGAGATGCCGTACGTCATGAAAACATCCAATTTATTGCATAGATTAGCATTAACAACTGTGAAGGAGAAGGGGAGAAACCCCCCAAAAAGAAAAGCCCTGCTGGACAGTGATGGTGAGGGGAGCCCTGGCCCCAGACGCATAATTCTGAGGGGCCACAATCCAGGACCCCATGACAGGCTTCCTTGCTGAGGCCGTGTGGCTGCCACCTTCTGGAGCTGTGGGCAGGTGAGCTGAGCCCAGGCTGGGCCGTTACGGGCACAGTGGCAGCTCCTTCTCATTGCGGCTGAGTCGGAGCCTGGACTTTTCCCAGCCCGCACTGGTCCTTCCCAGGGTCCTCCCTTGCAGCATGTGACCTGCAGCAGGAGTGCAGGGATGAGAGTTGCCCACTCACCCAGGACCCACCTTTGTGCCAAGCAGAGGCGGCTGGGAAAGGGCTGTGCTTGGCACCTTGGCGTGCTCTCCTCTCCCCTCCTCCTAGGCCTACTGCAGCTCTGGCACTGCTGGGATGCCACCAAGCCCACCAAGGAGCACCGACTGCTGGGAGCTCGCCGAGGGTGAACACGGCGACCAGCAGGCAACCTTCGTGAGAAGTGTTGTGTATTGAGTCAAAGGATTTTATATCTGTATTATTATTGTCTGTATTTGCATTAGGGTAAAGTGACTGCCTTTTGGTTCCAGAGGCTACAGCTACTATTGGTTCATTTAAGCTGCTGTATTTGGATCCTCTGTCTTATTGGTTTCCTCCAAAAGGCAGGACTGTGATTGCCTGATATTGTTCCCTCCAAAATGTATCCTTTCTAGCTAGTTCCCTGTCCCTATAAATGTAGCTCTCCCCTCCTCAGGTCTAAGTCTTGTTGCTTTAATAAAGAAGTGTTACTAGAGAACTGTCTCCAGCATATTATGTCAAGAGAGCTGAAATCACAAACCCCATGTCACAACAAGAAGCGGCCGCTGCAGAGGCGCAGCGAGCCAAGTCTGCCTGTTGTCTCCTGCCTGACGCACACAAGCAGGTTAGGGGGCCTAATCCTTGCCTTGTCCTGGGCACTGCTAATGCGCATTATGTTGACATTTCCATTCCACCTTAAGGAACAGGCATGGGATTGTTACGTGTCACATGTCTGTTTACATTCCAGCACAGTATGCTGGGAACTTCCGTTTGTGTATAGCTTTTGTTTTTCCCCGTTCTCTCTGAGATGACACATGAGAGAGATACATGTTTCTTTGTCCTGATTTATGATTCATAAATCTGTAGTTGTAGTATGCTTCCGCAAGCCTCACGCCTATTCTGTGTGAGCAGTTCGATCTGCTGATAGTGTGCCCTGGTTCTGAAGCCCGGGTTGCTGATTGACGTCAGTGTACAGGCCGATGGAAGGAGACGGCACAGCTGGGGCTTGCCAGCTGGCCTCCCAGCCCTCTGCATGTCGACACTTTATGCGGTTGTTGATAGATCAGGTTTGCAGTGTCTCTGGGCAATCATGTCTGGTGGGTCATACCTCTCTCTCTCTCTCTTTTTATAAATGATATTTATTAAAGTTTCCAATTAATACAAAAAATAAACATACACAAAAAAAGAGGTAATAAAAACACAAAAATACAAAAGCAAAAAAAAAAAAAAAAACCCAGTTAAAACAAATGTAGTTTCCATTACTCATTTCCATTAACTTGTTTCCCAGACCTCCTCTCACCTCCCCCTTTTGTATTCCCTTTCAAATTCTTAATTCAGCAAATCCTTATTATAACTTGTTATAACTTATCATAACTTATTGTTCAACCTCTACATTACAGCTGGTAACCACTTAATTTTTATCCAACATCACACTAATGTCCATTAATTTTATAATGCCTCTGCAGATAGTCTTTGAATTTCTTCCAATCTTCCTCCACCGTCTCTTTTCCCTGGTCTTGGTGGGTCATACCTCTCCATGCCCACACACCTATCATTTCTGCAGCTCACAAGCTTCTAAGACACCCTCCCCAATGTTGGGTGATTCCCACAAGAGGGTTTGCTATCTCTGGATGAGTTTCCATTTCCTTCTCCAGCCCCCAGCAGAAAGAGCTCCTGGAAGAGCTCTGGCTCAACCTGTCAATGGAATTATTTTGGAGGCCTCTGGAGAGCTTTATCCTGCATCCTGGACACTGGCCTGGTGCCCTCCAAATGATGCTGGACTCCCAACTCCGATCATCCCTGAGCAATGGCCATGCTGCCTGGGACTGATGCGAGTGGGGAATCCTAGACCTCAGGCAAGAGGCTGGAGAAAGCTGATCAAGAGCTATGTAGAAGGGAGAGTTCGTAGGACCTTTGCTGAGAGCAGATGCCAAGATGGAGAATTTCACAGCTACTGAAATTTATGGGAAAGGGATAAGCACGTCTTTGGATTAGAGGTGATCTACCAGACAAGCCATCGCCATGGGTCACTAGGGGATTAATTACCCAAATTGATCTCCAAAACTCAGGTCACTCTGTAGATGGTTCGCTGAATATTGAGACAAGTTACTATGAATCACAGGCAATAAATAAGGTGACGGGTGAATTCTGTGACCTCTTTTAGAGTTCTTCGCAATCTCTTTTTCTTTTAGTTTACTAACAATTTAGTATCACCAGCTCCTCTCAATGTGGAAAGCTAAGGAAATACTCATTTAGCTTTCAGAAAAAAGCCCACCCAAAACATTCATGATGCACTTGGGTATTATCCCATCTCCCTAACCCCATCCCATTTATTTATTGAAAATAATTTTAACGCACTCTAAATTACAACAGCATCCGATAGATAACCAAACAGCAGAGGCCTAGGTGAACAACCGTGTCTTTAAACAGCACCCAAAGCTTAGTAAAATCTACACCACTCCTATGCCAGCAGGAAGTGCGTTGCAAATTGGGAGGTATCATCAATGTGAAATGCTACGGGCCTTTTATGCCCGTGGTAAGCCGCCCTCAGCAGGAGCCTAGCCAGAGTGGGATTTGCAACAGCTACAGCTTCTAGGTCAGATTCAAAGGCAGCCCCACAAAGAGCACATTACAGTGATCATCAAGGATCACCTCTCCCCATATGAACTGACTCAGACCCTGCTATCATCATCTGAGGCCCTTCCTTGTGTGTGTGCCTGCTCTGCAAGAGGTCTGGTGCGTGGCAACGCAAGAAGGGACCTTTTCTGCAGTGGCTCCCCATTTGTGGAGTGTTTTCCCCAGAAAGGCTCACCTGGCACCTTCATTATACACCTTTAGGCTCCAGGTAAAGCCATTCCTCTTCTCCCTGGCCTTTGGCTAATTAAACAATCTATGGCATATCCTCCAACATGATGTGTTCCGAAACCAAGTTCTTCCCACCTGTGCTCCCGAGCAAGAGCACGGGGCTTAAAAGGCACTTTTGGGGTGTGTTCTTACGGTGCTCCAAAATGCGCATTTGAGTGACACACGAGATCACGGCCCCCAAAAGTGCTTTTGGGGGCGGGCAAAATTGCACAAGAACATGGCAACAAAAATGGCCGCCGTGCTCTCACAGGAAAAACCCGGGATTCCATGGCCATTTAAACTGTGGGTAGGGTTTGTGATTTCTGTTTGTTACTATACTGTGTATTTTTGTGTTTTTACATTGTAAACTGCCCTGTGATCTTTAGATGGAGGGTGGTAAAGAAATTTAATTAATAAGAATGGCGATAATGATCTTCTTGAGGTTATCAGCACATGGGGTCACCGTGGCAGGTTTGCAAACCATGAAGAAGACTGGCTAGCTGGCAATCTTATGCATGATGGGCCAGCTTTTGGAAGGGTGCACAAGAAAACTCCAGAGTTTTTCTTGGACCCAGCATATTGACAGGCGCCGGAGGCAGCTGAAGCAGGCAAGAATTCAAAGCTGCCACCAGCCACACTCACAAACTGGATATAAAGGAACAGAAAATGGCCCCTTAAAATCAGTCCGAATGAGGGAAAGGATGCTTTTCTAAGAGGGAGGCATTGCAGCAGTGACGGAAGGCTGCCTTCATCGCCCCAGCTTGAAATTCTGCCACGAAATCCCTCTAGCAATCTGCACACAAGCTTCATCGCAAGCAGTTTCAATTAACAATCACGAAGCAGACTAATTAGTGAGCAGGAGATGCCAATTGGCAATTAGCTTCACAGCCCATCTGCATTTGTCCGTTTGGGCATGAATGGCGCTTGCATATTAGGTAGCTAGAAAGGGGTCTGGGGGGCAGGGAAAGAGAGATAAAAACCACATTATTGAACGACCACAAGTCCTGCTGGAACCTCAAATGAGAGCAGGAAAAGCCTCAACTCAGTATTTCCAAGTCTCAATATTTTTAGAACCAATCTTCTTATCTTTTCAAATCAATTGTCTCTGAACAGTCCTCGTGCATTCTCATATCGTTTTAGTTTTGGTTCATTTAATAGTAAAAATAATTTGGCCACCCAAAAGGAACTCACACACCACAGTTTAAAAACCTCTGCCTTAGTTCGTTTCCATTTTGACTGTGCATCTTTCTCCTTCTTGCATGCTGGGGCAAGTGAATTGTTGTCAGAGCAAGCTACAGTCAAGCAATGCAGCTGAGGTCGTAGAATCGTAGAATTGTAGCGTCCAACCCCCTGGCAAATAGACATTGTGTTATGGCGACTGCATTGTAGGTTTAAGGTGCCATTTGGCACCTAGCTTATATATCTGAGTTTCTGAGGGACCGTTGAAGGAGCTGGGCATGTTTAGCCTGGAAAAAGAGTACACTGGTACCTCAGGTTACAGACGCTTCAGGTTACAGACTCTGCTAACCCAGAAATAGTACCTTGGGTTAAAAACTTTGCTTCAGAATGAGAACAGAAATTGCACGGCGGCAGCAGGAGGCCCCATTAGCTAAAGTGGTACCTCAGGTTAAGAACAGTTTTAGGTTAAGAACGAACCTCCAGAATGTATTAAGTTCTTAACCTGAGGTACCACTGTAGACTGAGAGGAGATATGAGAGCCATCTGAATGGGTGTCACACAGAAGAGGGAGCAAGCTTGTTTTCCTCCTGCTCTGGAGAGTAGGACTCGAACCAATGGCTTCAAGTTACAAGAAAAGAGATTACAACCAAACATCAGGAAGATCTTTCTGACAGTAAGAGCTGTTCAACAGAGGAACAGTCTCCCTTGGAAGGCGGTGGACTCTCTCTCCTTCTTTGGAGGTTTTGAAGCAGAGGTTGGATGGCCACCTGTCACTGATACTTTAGCTGAGTTTCCTGCATCCGATGATCGTCTTCTAAAGAAATTACTCTATTCCGAACTTAGAAATGGAAAGCGCAATGCTGGTGGTCAACAAAAGAGGTTTAAAGACTGCCTCAAGGCAAATCTATAAAAAAAACACGTACTTTGCAGGAGCAGGTGGCTGTACACTTAAACCCAAATGCAATGATTCTTCAACAACAACTTCGTTGGACTGGCCATGTTGTTCAGATGCCTGATTGTAATCTTCCAAAGCAACTACTCTATTCCAAACTTAAAAATGGAAAGCATAATGCTGGTGGTCAACAAAAGAGGTTGAAAGACTGTCTCAAGGCAAATCTTAAAAAATGTAGTATAAACACTGACAATTGGGAAACACTGGCCTGTGAGCGCTCCAGTTGGAGAACAGCCTTTACCAAAGGTGGCATGGGCTTTAAAGACACTCGAACTCAGAACTCAAGGGAGAGACGCGTTAAGAGGAAGGCACGCTTGGCAAATCCACACCGTGATCAACTCCCGCCTGGAAACCAATGTCCCCGCTGTGGAGGGACGTGTGGATCCAGAATTGGCCTCCACGGTCACTTACGGACTCATTGTTAAAACCGTGTTTATGAAAGACAATCTTACTTGGCTATGAGTGATCTCCGAAGAAGAAGAAGAAGAAGAAGAAGAAGAAGAAGAGGAGGAAGAAGATTGCAGGGGGTTGGACTGGATGACTCTTGGGGACCCTTCCAACTGTACGATTCTACGATCTAGTCCAGCGTTCTGTTCTTGGTGGCTAAGTCAAATACAACAGCACCCCCTGCGTTTCTGACCAAGGGGCAATCAGATGCACACATTGCCTCTGTCAGTGGAGGTCAAACATACTGTATGTTGCAAACCACTTAGGGTTCTTAAAAAGAAGAAGTATATGTGCTATACAAATTGTTCAAATAAATAAAAGATAAACAGAGCTAGTAGCTAGTAGCCACTGAGTAGTCTCATCAGGCTCTGGGCTGACGGGGCTGATGGGGGCATTCACAATCCTACTTAGAAATGTTGGGGATTGCGCCCGAAACCTTTTGTTTGCGAAGTATACACTCAAGCCACTGAGCTACAGCTCTTCCCCGACCTCACAGAAAGGATGCAAGGCTAAAAATGGGGTGGGTGCCACCCTGAGTGCCTTGGAGGCCAGGAGAGGAAGGAAGGCAGTAAACAAAAGCCAGGCCTGGATTGCAGGAGTGCTGATCATGCTTCTAGAGGGAGTCGTGATTCCTGCAAAACCAGTTTGCCAGGTGAGCACAGCATCGAAAAGGGAGCATATTCTGATAGCTAGAATACTGTCTTCCTGGTGTGTTAGCAATGCTTTCAGGGCAAGAAGCAATACAGTGGTGCCCCGCAAGACGAACGCCTCGCAAGACGGAAAACCCGCTAGACGAAAGGGTTTCCGTTTTGGAGGCGCTTTGCAAAACAAATTTCCCTATGGGCTTGCTTCGCAAGACGAAATGTCTTGCGAGTTCCTGCAGGTTTTTTCCCCTCCCCCCCCTTTTCCTAAGCCTCTAAGCCGCTTATCAGCTGATCTGCTAAAAGCCGCTAAACCGCTAATAGCGCTAATCCGCTAAGCTGTCAATGGGCTTGCTTCGCAAGACGAAAAAACCGCTAGACGAAGAGCCTCACGGAACGGATTAATTTTGTCTTTCGAGGCACCACTGTATTTCGCCTGGTGCCTTCACCATACACCTTTAAGCGCCAGGCAAAATAACAACAACAACAACAACAACAACAACAACAACAACAACAACAACAACATCCCGCCCTCCCCAACCGATGCCGGGCTCAGAGCAGCTAACAACAGTAAAAGTAACACAATTTACATAAAATAAAAAATATTCCCTTTCAACCAGGCCTTTGCCTGACTTGATCTAGATCCTCTACCAGGGGTCAGCTAACTTTTTCCGCAGAGGGCCGGTCCACTGTCCCTCAGATCTTGTGGGGGGCCGGACTATATTTTGAAAAAATAATAATGAACGAATTCCTATGCCCCACAAATAACCCAGAGATGCATTTTAAATGAAAGGACACATTCTACTCATGGAAAAACACGTTGATTCCCAGACCGTCTGCGGGCCGGATTTAGAAGGCGAGTGGGCCGGATCTGGCCCCAGGCCTTAGTTTGCCTACCCATGTCCTATACAGTGGTACCTCTGGTTACGAACTTAATTCGTTCTGGAGGTCCATTCTTAACCTGAAACCGTTCTTAACCTGAGGTACCACTTTAGCTAATGGGACCTCCCGCTGCCACCGCACTGCCGCCACACAATTTCTGTTCTCATCCTGAGGTAAAGTTCTTAACCCGAGGTACTACTTCTGGGTTAGCGGAGTCTGTAACCCGAAGTGTTTGTAACCTGAGGTGTTTGTAACCCAACACCTCATTTAAAAAATGCTGGCTCTTTTGGGGTTTTTTATTGGGTTGTTGGTTTTGTTTTGATTTAATTATTTGATATTTTATGTGAACCACCCTGAGACCTTCGTTTATAGGGCGGTATAGAAATTAAATTAAATTAAATTAAATTTATTATTATTATTATTATTATTATTATTATTATTATTATTATTTCCTGCTGCTTCCAACATACCGTCCAAGTTAATAATTTCAATTCATAAAGCCTATCAAACTGGGTGTAGTCTAATACTTGGCACCAACCAGCCCGTTTTTAATCCTCCATTGATGTCATCCCAAACCCGGTTCGATGGGTGTGTCAACATCCTTTGAAACGTAAGGCTACATTTCCATTTCGAATCGCCCGGAAAATAATGAGCAAAAGTCAACATTCAGGGTGTGTGCACACCCTGCTTGCACCACACAGTTACACACACGCAGAGTCAGCAGATATGAACACAGCTGCTCCATCCCTTATTTCTCATACAGCTGGATCAAGGGCTTTGGGCTGCGCTGCGAGATTAAGCATCTCTCTTGTGCTCACATCGGTTTGTGCGGCATTTCGTCACAGACTGCGGGCTCCTTCCCAGAGCACAACATTCAACGAGCTTCTCCCAAATCAATGTTTATTAGGAGTGCCAGCTCTAATCCATTTAACAGCGGTAGATCAGCTATAGTTTAATCACAGATTTGTTTTTTTACAATGCCCTAGAGAGATCCATGGGGTGCCCTAGACTGAAGGACCCAACAACACCAGCAAAGGAGGGAGGATCCATGCTGGTTTCCTCTTTTCAAATTTGACAGAGAGAAAAATGGATGTTCCCTTCTGCTTGTACCTGGCAGGAATGTTTTAATTCCATGGGAAAAACAATAAGACCATCTCAGGAAACTGAAGCTGACAATGTTTGTCAAGTGGCTCTTAAATCTAGATTTCTATAGTACCAAAGGGATACGAAGGTGTCCCCGTTTTTGAAAGGCATTTGGTTCTGGCATTACTAGAAAAGTACAGCGGTACCTCCGGTCGCGGACGGTATTAAGTTGTGGGTGAACATATCAGACGACACAGCGATTCTTCAAACAGCTCCTGTTTATTCACAGTCCCAGAACTGAACTGAACAGAAGGGTTCAGCCAGCCTGCTTATATAGAGCTCCACTACAACGCAACAGTAACAACTTTCTGTAACTATCCAATCACTGAACGTCACTTTCAATTCCTTATTTGCATATGTGGATTTGAGTGAAAACTATCTACAGTATCCCCCTGCTGGCCCAGGGTGAGAACTTCAGTACATAACAGACGGAACCTGTCCCGGGGCTCCAGCCAGACCCCGAGGTTTCCTGGAGGTGCCTGTTCTGCGCATGTGAATGGCACATGCATGCGGCGAAACCCGGAAAAATACGTCCGGGTTTGCCATGTGCGTATCCCTCAGGATACGTAACCGGAGTTGAACGTAAGTATGGGAACCACTGTAATATTCTGTAAATTCCCCCAAAGATAGATTAGAGAGATATGCTTCGCAATATCATCCACTCTCCAGAATTTATTTCCCACAATTCAATAAAAAGGTTTTCAAAACGCAGCTCACGGTAGGATTAAAACTGCAAAAAGCCAACCGAACATTTAAGATGCAATACAATTAAAAGTTAAGAGCAAGCAAATTGATTGTAGTTCTAGTTTGCGTGAATCCAATTAGGCTGTCATAAAGAGGCCTAATTAGCAAACGGGTTGGCAGGAAGCCTTAGAGGGCATACAAGTTGGGAGGCTAGACAAGAACTGAACAGGCAACTCCCAACTCCACCCAGTCACCACTAAGTCTGGAGCCCCCTGCTGAACAGACTGTATAAAGACACTACTCTGTGTCTCCTGCTTATTGATGGGCAATACAGTGGTACCTCAGGTTACATACGCTTCAGGTTACAGACTCCACTAACCCAGAAATATTACCTTGGGTTAAGAACTTTGCTTCAGGATGAGTACAGAAATCATGCGGCGGCACCACAGCAGCAGCGGGAGGCCCCATTAGCTAAAGTGGTGCTTCAGGTTAAGAACAGTTTCAGGTTAAGAACGGACCTCCGGAACGAATTAAGTATGTAACTGGAGGTACCACTGTAGGGGCAAGGAGAATAAGAGGAAGCACTCCCCCCCCCATACATTGAATAACTTCCTACCACAATATATTGCAATGGCCCCTAACTGAGTTAAGCCAATTTATGGAGGACTGTTTTTCAAAGGCTAAAAGGTAAAGGTAAAGGGAGCCCTGACCATTAGGTCCAGTCGTGGCCGACTCTGGGGTTGCGGCGCTCATCTCGCTTTATTAGCAGAGGGAGCCGGCGTACAGCTTCCGGGTCATGTGGCCAGCATGACTAAGCCACTTCTGACAAACCAGAGCAGTGCACGGAAACGCCGTTTACCTTCCCACTGGAATGCTACCTATTTATCTACTTGCACTTTGACGTGCTTTCGAACTGCTAGGTTGGAAGGAGCAGGGACCGAGCAACGGGAGCTCACCCTATCGCGGGGATTCGAACCACTGACCTTCTGATCGGCAAGCGCAAGGCTTTGTGGTTTAACCCACTGCGCCACCTGCATCCCTTCAAAGGCTAGGTAGCTAAATAGAACCTTCAGCTTCACAGGCAGTGTATCTGCGAATATCTTTGAAGATGAAACGGGGAAGCTTTTACCTTCTGGCCCTGATTGTGTGCATCTGGCTAGCCGCTGTTGGGAACAGGACGCTAATACCTCATCCTGCATAATTGCAATTTATATTTGTGTTTTAGCACACAGAGCACTGCGGAATTTTGTTTTGTAGGAGAATGACAGAAGTGGGGACCTATGGAACCCTCTGTGCTCCTTCCTTTGAGAGGGAAGGAGGGATATAAACGGAATAAATAATGTGCATTTAACGCCACCTATTCGCACTCCCTCGGATGAAAATCTCCAGGAACAGGCAGGCACCTGTCAGAACTAAAGAGTGTAATGTACACCCCAAGAAGAAGGCAGGTTGGTTACTCATAGCACAATGACCTTCCCGGCGTCGGGTTACGCTTAAACCTTTTAACATAAAAGCTTTGCCTGACATTTCTTCAGCTGACTTGTGCTAAATCGTTCGTTACCAAGAAAACAAATTCACACCTTCTTTAGACTTAGACCAGAAGCCAAAGTCAGACACCTCTGACTAATAAGCAGGAATAAACAAGGGAGAGGCTCTTGGAAAGAGTAACTCTCTCCTCCCAGCTTCCCTCTGCTTATTAGATGAAGACTTGTAATCTAAAGACTCCAGAAGAATCTTCTGGCATCCTATTCTCACAACGGCCAACCAGACTGCTTAATGGGGAACCTGCAAGCAGCTTTGGCAACCGTGGAGGGAGACCCTTGTCAAACTACAGTTCCCAGGATGCTCTGGGGGGAAGCCATGCCTGTGGTACGACGCTGCTTTAAAGGCATCGTGCAGATGAGCTTTGTACGCAGCAATCATCAAAGACCTCAGGCGTCACCACCAAGGCGGAGCAGCACTCGATGCTCGTTTTTAAGACGCAATGATTCAGAAGGCTGTTACCACTTCACAGCCCGATTTTTTTATTGCCGGATTGCTTTCCTTGCATCAGCAGCGTCGAGCGCTTCAACATGTGTCGTTCTCATCTGGGTGGGGAAATGTTAGTGCTGGGGAGGGGCGGGCAAAGCACAACAGATGCGAAATCAGATTTGGCGAGAAGAAAATGGGAAGGCTCAGTTGGTTAGAGTGTGGTCCTGATAACGCCAAGGTTACAGGTTCGATCCCAATTAAGGGACACTGAATATTCCTCTTTTTTGTGTGTGTCAATAAATTTTTATTATTTTCTTTACACATTCTTTCTTACAATACATTAATCAACATATAAACATTTTAGCTTTGCCAAGCTTGTGACTTCCCTGCCTCCCGCCAGTAGGTATCTCTTACCAGATCCATTCGTGTACAGTGGTACCTCAGGTTAAATATTTAATTCGTTCTGGAGGTCCGTTCTTAACCTGAAACTGTTCTTAACCTGAAGCACCGCTTTAGCTAATGGGGCCTCCTGCTGCTGCCACACCGTCGGAGCCCGATTTCTGTTCTTATCCTGAAGCAAAGTTCTTAACCTGAAGCACTATTTCTGGGTCAGTGGAGTGTGTAACCTGAAGCATATGTAACCTAAAGCGTATGTAACCTGAGGTACCACTGCATTTTATCTTTTCACATCTTCTATCATCTACATTGTAGGAGTTACTTCAGTCCTGCTAGTGTTTTTAAATTTGTACAGCAGAGGGACAGCTGCATATTCCTGCATTGCAAGGGGTTGGGCTGGATGATCCTCAGGGTCCCTTCCAACTCTACAATTCTATGATTCTAAACACAGAAATCTAGCATGTGGAAGCAGAGGAGGAGACCACCGTTCAGCGGTGGGTTACATGTTCCCTCCCGGAGCGACCAGACCCAGAGGTGTTTAACACACAATCCTTCTTCCCACAGAGTTCTGGCAATGGTGTCATCTGCAACTGACAGCTCCTGTCTCTGTTTTCACACAGGGAACAATCCCAGCCCGACCTGGAGATGCCAGCGATTGAACCCAGAACCTGCTGTGTGCAATCCAATTGCTCTAACCCAGTGATTCTCAACCTGTGGGTCCCCAGATGTTGTTGGACTACAACTTCCATCATCCCTGAGTTCTGGCCTTGGGGTGATGGGAGCTGAAGTTCAACAACATCTGGGGACCCACAGGTTGAGAAAGGCTGCCTAACCCATGGGTAGGCAAACTAAGGCCCGGGGGCCTAATCTGGCCCAATCGCCTTCTAAATCCGGCCCGCGGACGGTCCGGGAATCACCGTGTTTTTACATGAGTAGAATGTGTGCTTTTATTTAAAATGCATCTCTGGGTTATTTGTGGGGCATAGGAATTCGTTCATCTTTTCCCCCATAAATATATTCCGGCCCCCCACAAGGTCTGTGGGACAGTGGACCGGCCCTCTGCGGAAAAGGTTTGCTGACCTCTGCTCTAACCCTTAGCTTCAGCTCTCCTTTGCTTAAAAAAAAAAAGATATTTAAAGATACCCTCAGGAATCCTGTGAGTTTCAAGCAGCCCTGAAGTGCTCAGTCAGTTTAACAATTCAGGGGATCAAATGAAGTAAGCGATCTCAGCTGGTGGTTAATTTATAAGATAGCGTCGCTGTAAACGCCGCTGACACCGCTCAAAGTTTTGGAAAAGGCAGGCAGGCAGAGGGAAGAGTCTCCATCTAGACCAGGCAGTTATCTCCAACTAGAAAGTGGAGAGATTATGGAGAGATACAATCCATCAATGATATCTGGCAGGGCAGTTGCCGCTGCTGCTCCTGTTGTTGCTGGGGTATTCAGACTCCCCACCTCTTTATTATTAGCAAGTGGCACTTAATTCATTTGCAGTTTCAGAAAGATAAAAGAAACAAGCAGAAGCCTTCCAGAAATATAATACCATCTGAAGACATGTGTAATTTGGGGCAGGTGGGCTGTGGGGGACGAAAAAGCCAATACATACAAAATGCTAAGTTTATGCAGCTTTAAAAAAAAAAATAAAAATTAGGAGGAAAGTATAGCAGCTCTGGGAATCACAAGTGGGGAGAGTGGCTCATAGTCAGTGGCGGTGTTGTGGTTAAGAGTGTCGGTCCAGGACCTGGGAGAACAGGATTCGAATCCCCACTCCAGCCACGAAGCTCCCTGGGTGATCTTGGGCCAGTTACTGCCTCTCAGCCTAACCTACCTCTCAGGGTTGTTGTGAGGATTAAACGGGGTGGGGGGTGGGAAAACAATGTACGCCTCTTTGAGCTCCTTGGAGGAATATAAATGTAAAGAAATGGATAACTATCTAACGTGGTGCAATGGTTTTATGCTTGCCAAGCGGAACTTTACCCCCACAAGTACCCCATGCCCACCCCGAGTCTGCTCCAGGGGGGCTGGGGAAAACCCCAGAAAAAAAAATTAGGAAGATGTGTAGAGAGTCCCCATTGTGAAAGTGTAAATCTCATCTACAGCTGCTTGCATGCTCTTCATGGTCACTGTAAGATGGAGATGCTGGGATAAGTGGACCTTTGGTCCAAACTAGCAGGGCTTTTCTTCTGTTGGGCCTATGGTCTCGGTCCAGTATATTTGAAGGAGGGACGCGGGTGGCGCTGTGGGTAAAACCTCAGCGCCTAGGACTTGCCGATCGCATGGTCGGCGGTTCGAATCTATGCCAAGAGAGATAAGAATAAGATGATCTCTCTCTCTCTCTGACACCCACAGAAGGGGAAATCCACATATTACTGGAAAGTTGGCACTTACTCCCTGCCAGAGAGTATCCCTTAAGGCTGCTCAGCAACACACCTGTCCTGAAAGTCATTGTCTCAGGCTTGGATTACCTGTGCCTTCAACGCTGCCTCCCCCATTCTCATAGCAAGCATGATCCATAATGCATGATCTAATGATTAAAATTGCTCTGCGTCTGTAATGGCTGCTGATGACACGGAAGGCTTAAGCGCCCTCCCAAACCTAATCTGCCCCAGAGCTATGCTTGCTCCATGCCTTTTAACTGCAACGAGGTACATTTGCGCCCCTGAGGATTATACCATATTATAGGGATATCAATTCCATTGCACTCTGAATACTAAAGTGCTTCAGTATGTTGCTGGGAGTGTGTGCGCACTGACGAATGGAAATGAGAATTCTGCATCCCAAAAAAAGAGGCATGCCAAAAACTGTACAAATTACGCCCATTGCACTGATGAACAAAGACCTAGCTGCTTTTTTGCTGCTCCTCTAGAAAAACCCAACTCGGCCCTACCCATTCCAATCAAACTTCCAAGATTTCAGGTTCCTCAGTGCGGCTCACATGCTTTCAAAGGTACCCCAGCAATCAGGATGTCAAGCTTTTTCCTTCTTGTAATCCTGATTCTCATAGGGAATCAGGGCCATCACTTCTAAAGGCAGAGGCGACACCGTTCAAAGGCGCGGGAGAAGGCAACAGCTACATTTCCTCTGCCATGGAGATATGGAGCAACGAGAAAAGGTGCGCTCCCTGATTTTTGACCTCTAATGCCACTGTTAAAAGGCATGAATGCATCTTCCATTAATGGAAGCAACAAGCCTTTTTTTCCAGTCTGTTTCAGCACAAACAGAAGATGGAGGCAGTATGTGTGAAAAGGATCTAGGGCTTTTAGTGGACCACGTGAGCCAACATTGTGATGCAGCAGCAGCAGGAGCAAAAGAAGAAGAAGAAGCTAGTGCTAATCTAAGCTGCATCCACAGAAATCTAGTGTCCGGATCAAGGGAAGTAAATAGTACCACTCTATTGTGACTTGGTTGCAGGTGGCGCTGTGGGTTAAACCACAGAGCCTAGAACTTGCCAATCAGAAGGTCGGCGGTTTGAATCCCCGTGATGGGGTGAGCTCCCGTTACTTGTGAAACGGTAAAATCTGCTATGATAAAATGGGCACAAGATATCGGCCATAACATTATGTTTGCTGACTGGGAACAGTTGTGGACCACAGGTATGAAATTCACGGCATGTAATGCCCTAAGAGAGAATATTATGAAAATGATATACAGGTGGTACATGACCCCAGTCAAGCTTGCAAAAATCTATCATCTGCCCGATAATAAATGTTGGAAATGTAAAGAGACTGAAGGTACATTCTTTCACCTCTGGTGGACGTGCCCAAGGATTAAGGCTTTCTGGGAAATGATCTATAATGAATTGAAAAAGGTATTTAAATATACCTTCTTGAAGAAACCAGAGGCCTTTCTCCTGGGCATGGTCGGCCAAGTGGTGCCAAAGAAGGATAGAACTTTTTTTATGTATGCTACAGCAGCAGCAAGAATACTCATTGCAAAGCATTGGAAGACACAAGACCTACCCACCCTGGAAGAATGGCAGATGCAAGTAATGGACTATATGGAATTGGCTGAAATGACCGGCAGAATCCAAGACCAGGGAGAAGAGTCGGTGGAAGAAGATTGGAAGAAATTTAAAATCTATCTACAGAAAGACTGTAAAATTATTGAATGTTAAAGACGTTGGAATAAAATGAAGTGGTTCTAGTAATAAGGTAAAATAAGAATATGCAAGAAGGGATGGATATCAGAGGAAAATTTGAAGTTAGAATATGTGAAGATAAATAATTAAGGGTAAAATATGAGGTTACGAACTTGCTGAATAATTTTTTTAATGGAATACAAAAAAGGGAGGTGTGAGGAAGTCATGAAAATAAGTAAATGAATGTAAGATATTATAAAAGAGGGATTTTTACTTTTTTACTTTTTTCTTTTTATGTTAAATTTTTGGTTTTTGTATCTTTGTATTTTTTTTTTCTTGTGTGTTATTATTTTGTAACTCTTTTCGGTTAAAAATTTAATAAATATTATATATATATATAAAAAAGAGCTCCCGTTACTTGGTCCCTGCTCCTGCCAACCTAGCAGTTCGAAAGCACGTCAAAGTGCAAGTAGATAAATAGGTACCACTCTGGCGGGAAGGTAAACGGTGTTTCCGTGTGCTGCTCCAGTTTGCCAGAAGTGGCTTAGTCATGCTGGCCACATGACCTGGAAGCTGTACGCCGGCTCCCTCGGGCAATAAAGCGAGATGAGTGCCACAACTCCAGAGTCAGCCATGACTGGACCTAATGGTCAGGGGTCCCTTTACCCTTTACCTATTGTGACTTGGTCAGACCCCGGAATACTGTGTCCAATTCTGGGCACAACAATTTAAAAAGGATATTGACAAGCTGGAACATGTGCAGAGAAGGGCAGCCAAGAAGATCAAGGGACTGGAAACCAAGCCTTATGAGGAATGGTTGAAGGAGCTGGGATGTTTAGCTTGGAGAAGAAAAAAACTGAAAGGAGATACGATAGCCATCTTCAAATATCTCAAGAGCTGCCACATGGAAGAGGGAATGGAAGAGGGAACAAGCTTGCTCTCTCCTGCTCTGGAGGGCAGGACTTGAAGCAATGGCTTCAAGTTACAAGAGAAGAGATTGTGACTAAACATCAGGAAGAACTGTCGGAAGAGCTGTTTGATGGTGGGACGGATTCTCTTGGGAGGCTGAGGATTCTCCTTCCTTGGAGGATTTTGAGCAGAGCTTGGATGGCCATCTGTCCTGGATGCTTTAGCTGAGATTCCTGCATTGCAGGGGGGTTGGACTAGATGACCCCTGGGGGTCCCTTCCAACTGCAGAATTCTAGGATTTCATAAATCTGGGATCGACCGAACAAATCCTATCTGCGTGAACTGCTTACCCTCCCAACAAGACGTCTCATGCCTGGGTTTTTTTCCATTGTAAACATCCCAGAAGTGCTCAACGTCTTGATGGACAGATGAATTGGTGAGATTATGCAACAGCTGGTGCCAGATGGGGCTGGAGCACAAAGAGATTTAGGGGTGGGAGCAAGACAAGAGCCTGGAAGAATTCGACCTTCTGGTCCGGCAAGCACCAAAGGTATTCACTTGGTAATTGTCCGAAGATCCCATGGTCACGGGCTTTGCCCACCCACCTGCCGCACCAACCCCCATCCCTCCCCAATGACCCCGCTGCTCCCTCTCCTATTCTTCCCCGAAGCCTGAAGGTAGCGTTAACCCAAAAGCTGAAACACTGGAAGTCAACAAGGCATGTCCCCCCCATCACCCATCTGAGGAAGCCTTGCAGGTTGCCTCGGCAACCCCATTCATTTCCAAGCAGCTGCGAAACTGCACCCCGTCAAAAAGCAAAGCCAGGGCTGGCTGCCCTTTTGTGAGAGCCTCTCTCCCCCTCCACAAGCCCCTCTCTCCTTGTGTGTGGCGGAAAAAGCAGGCAAAGCCCTGACAGGCAGCGAGACAAGCAGCTCGCCCTCATCTCACAATGCCCAAGCGTGCGGCCATTTGTGTGTAAGGGCCTTGGCACAAGGGGGAAGCCAACATGCCAGCCAAAGACACAGCTGGCGCTGGCATGCTTGGATTCAGTTTTGCTTGTCCGGCACTGGAAATGGCAAATGAGTTGGGGGGTCTATAGCAGGGGTAATTAAGGTGCTTCCCTTGAGGTCTTCCTCTGTCAATAATAATAATAATAATAATAATAATAATAATAATAATAATTTTTATTTATAACCCGCCCTCCCCAGCCGAAGCTGGGCTCAGAGCGGCTAACAACAGTAAAATGGTAAAACATTCTAAAATCATTTCATTATAAAATTAATTCCAATCAAATTAATGGCAACCATTTGGGCTAGAAGTTCTGTGAGGATTGCCAAAGGAGGGAGTCAGGCTGTGCCCTGGCCAAAGGCCTGGTGGAACAGCTCTGTCTTGCAGGCCCTGCGGAAAGTCCTGCAGGGCCCTAGTCTCTTGTCTCTTGTGACAGAGCGTTCCACCAGATTGGGGCCACAGCCGAAAAAGCCCTGGCTCTGGTTGAGGCCAGCCTAACCTCTCTGTGGCCTGGGACCTTCAAGACGTTTTTGTTTGAAGACCGTAAGGTCCTCTGTGGGACATACCAGGAGAGGCGGTCCCGTAGGTACGAGGGTCCTAGGCCGTATAGGGCTTTAAAGGTTAAAACCAGCACCTTAAACCTGATCCTGTACTGCACCGGGAGCCAGTGCAGCTGGTATAGCACCGGGTCAATGTGATCCCGCAGCGAGGACCCCGTAAGGAGTCTCGCCGCGGCATTCTGCACCCGCTGGAGTTTCTGGGTCAGTCTCAAGGGCAGCCCCACGTAGAGCGAGTTACAATAATCCAGTCTGGAGGTGACCGTCGCGTGGATCACAGTGGCTAGGTCAGGGCGAGAGAGGTAAGGAGCCAACTGCTTAGCTTGGCGGAGATGAAAAAATGCCGCCTTTGTTATAGCTGCAATCTGCGCCTCCATGGAAAGGGAGGTGTTGAAGATTACACCCAAACTCTTAATGGACGAATGAAGCCTCTGGGCCCCAAACCCAACAAATACGTCCAGTGCCCCTTTGGTGTCTTGAGGCAGTGAGGGACGTTATTCTCTCCTCCCTTGAAAGACGCACAGAGCAGAAGGAGGAAGTTGAAAAAGCGACATTCTTCCCCACTTCCTCCTTGAACCCTGTGAGCATGCTATAGGTGTCTTTCTGTGGGTGGGGGGCTGATCAGGTGGGGTGGCCCCTACAGCACTCCCTCAAAAATCCCAATGTCCCTAAAAAGGTTGGCAGTCCCTCGCCTGCGTGAAAATTGAAACACACGCTTCATCATAAACAGTCATACTGGGAGTTCTATACTGAAGGATGGCTTATGCATCTATAAGATAAATGAAATTATATTATTGCTATTAAACTTTATATCCCATCCTTTCTCCCAAAGGAGCCCAAACTGGCAAACAACAAGTAATGAAACCTATTATGATAGGTTCTTTCTTTTATCCTCTGTTCTTCAAAAGGACACATTCTGCACCAACTCTCTGATTAAAAACTTGCTCCTCGGTTTATTAGGTACATCATCCCATAAGTCAGTTGTTTTCAACCAGTGTGCCGTGGCACCCTGGGGCGCTTGGAAAGATGGTCAGCGGTGCTGTAGGCAACTCTGGGCTCTGTCCCTCTTTCCCCCCTCCCTCCTCTGATGCCCCTTCAAGTCTCTGCCTCCCAAAAGCTTGCACAGCTGTTTGTTGCAGCAGCCCTGCCTACAAGCTCTCCAGGCGAATGGTGCTTCTGGGGCTGGCCAGGGGGTGCTGGGTGCCAGGAGCTGAGGCGGCCTCAGAGCAAGCAAGCAAGCAAGCAAGCAGACGAAGGAGCCCAGCCAGCTAGTCCACCACACACGTGCTCATCGCTGCCAACCCGGAAGTGGCCGGAAAACAGGGCAGAACAGGGCGGGCTTATGCCTGCTCCATCGATGCGCACAGGGGTCAGGAACGGGGAGGGGGAAAACCTGTACATTAAAAACTAAAAACAGCAGACCTAATCTACGCTTTCGTCATTTTGCTTAAGGTCTGGTTTTACTGTTATTTCTAATGAAAAACAAATACATTTTTTTAATGGAAATAAATAAAAGCAGCAATACGGACAAGCGCGGGGCGATCACTCACCACAAGCTCGCTGAACATAACGTCCAGCTCTTCCACCGGAGGCATGGGCAGGGAGGGCTCCATCGTCTGCAGGGCAAAGGCGCTGTCATTCCGCAGCCGGTAAGTGATCTCCGGGTGGTCATTATTCCGGAAGCAGCAGAAGATAAACGAGATCCCTCGCCCGCTCCTTTTCCGTGGGGCCATGGCTGGAGTTCTTCTGGTTTGCCTTCCTAGACGCTAAACCCTACAAAGGAGGGAAGAGGAGAACGTGTTAACGGTTTGGGCTAGCAGCTGAGCTGGGCTACCCAAGCCCAGATCCCACTGCCCACCTCTTTTTAAAGCCCTGTTCTTCAATAAGTAGTCCCCAGTACATCATTCCGACGTGGAGCCTTTGGCCCAAACACCATCATCCTGGAAGTATAAACCGATCGCTGGCAGGACCTGACGGAGTGGCTGCCATGCTTTTTAACGATATGGGAGTATCAAGTGCACCAATGGTCATTGCAGGTGTACTGAATAACACCAGAAACAGTGCGGTGCAGTGGTTATAGAGTGTCAGACTAGGACCTGGGAGACGAGGGTTCAAATCCCCTCGCTGTGACTGGACCCTGCTGGTTATTTTCCTCGTTCAGCAGATTATTATTGTTATTATTATTATTAAAATGTTCTTTTTCTCCTCCGGCCTTTTAAAGCAATGGTGCTCGTGCCTCCAAGTTTTGCAGAGAGATGGGTGCCGCTTGGAAACTTCTGGAATCGGAAAGCCCAGTGCTCAGAAGGATGTCATCATCTCCCCTCCCCTCCCCTCCCTCAGTTCTTCTGCCAGCTGGTCTGCAGAGTTGATTGGAGAAAGCCACAAAGTACTAGTTGCTTTTCGATGAGCTCCTGTTCATCCACACCACTCCCTGCTTCCCCAGTCATTAAACTCATAAGAGGCTAAAGCAAAACAGAAACAACAACTGCCCCCCCCCCACAAGAGACACAGAGCAGAACTCATCTTTAAATAGGGAAACCTAAGGGTTCAGCGTCTGTCTAACAGGCTCGCTCCCAGGGAGCACGTCTGCTGGGAAAAGCCTGGAATTAGCAATTTACATTGTTTTCTCTATTACTAAGAGATAATAGGCACGCCAACGCTTGTTGTTAGTTGCAGATCACGGCCGAACCTTCATGCTTGCAGCGAGGGATGCGTTAAGAAGCAGCATTGCTAAGAAGTGGAGCTTCTCGGGAGGAGACGCCAGTCTTGCCACCAGTGAACTGCCCTGTGATCTTCGGATGAAGGGCGGTATACAAATTTAATAATAATAATAATAATAATAATAATAATAATAATAATTAGTGTGTTGTCATGTGACATCTACAAAACTATGCTGGAAACATCTAGTTCACGTGGGCAAATGGTGCAACGTGATTGCATTTATGGGAAAAGTCTGTGGCTTGATGGCGCAGGCCGTGCCTTACATGCAGAACACCCCACGTTCCATCCCAGAACCGCCAGTTTTTAAAAATGAGAGGTAATAGGCAACAGGGAAGTTGGGCTGGGTAATATAGTCATACCTCGGGTTACAGATGCTTCAGGTTGTGCATTTTCAGGTTGCACACCGCACCGAACCCAGAAGTACCAGAACGGGTTACTTCCGGGTTTTGGCGCTCACGCATGCGCAGAATCACCAAATCATGACCCACGTGTTTGCAGACGCGGTGCTACGGTTTGCTAACGTGCCTCCAGCACGGATCACATTCATTACCTGAGCGTCTGCTGTACAGTGGTGCCTCGCAAGATGAACGCCTTGCAAAACGAAAAACTCGCAAGACGAAAGAGTTTTCCGTTTTTGAGTCGTTCCGCAAGACGAATTTCCCTATGGGCTTGCTTCGCAAGAAGAACCTGGTCTGAAGGCGGTTTCCATAGGAACTCATTGATTGATTTTCAATGCATTCCTATGGGAAACTGTGCTTCACAAGACGAAAAACTCGCACGAAGAAAAAACTTGCGGAACGAATTAATTTCATCTTGCGAGGCAGCACTGTATATCCTCCAAAACCGCTTTGAAGTCCATATCGTGACAGTGGTTATATAATCTTTGACCTGGTAATATATTGTGAATCATGATATGTGTGTTTGTTATGCAAAAATCACAATGTGGGAAAAACTGTGAAGCCAGCCGACGCCTCTGCAGAGCTCCATCGCTATTTCAGACATCGCGACATATCAGTATATTGCAATGTTTAGCTGGTGATATATCATGATGTTGAAAACCAGTTATCGCCTGGCCCTACTGTTTGCCTCTACAAAGTTGCATCCTTATTTCAGACCTCATGATATACTGATATATTGCTGATATTTAGCTGGTGGCATATTGCAATGTTGAAAACCAGATATTGCCCAGCCCTATCAGGAAGATCTCATCCTGGCAACCTGGAGAGCGGCTGCCAGTCAGAGCCAACAAGCCTAGATCTAAATGGTCAAATTGGCAGAGTCACACAATGGCACCTGTTGGTTTGGTTATTGTAAAGGCTCCCTCCCCCTTTTTTAAAAGGCAATAGGGGAAAGTTTATTTCGGCAACGTACTGGAAACAAGTTCCTAGCAGCCTGGACAATCAAGTCTCTAGGATGGGAGGTTAGCAAGCAAACTCCAACCTCCCAACAGCAGCAAGACTCAAACAAGTCCCATGACCCACGCTGCGTTGCATGTGAAGATCACGCAAGGCTTCTTCATTACCCGCTTTTGGCAGAAGCCCAGTCCCATTCCTCAGCTCTGCCAGTGTTTCCATGAAAAGGAAGGCATTCTGCCAACACGCTGCCACGGACTTTCCACAGAAATCTCACCCAACGTTGCACAATGCCCTCGAGGCAGATGCCAGCTTAGACAGCACAAAAGTTGCTCATGCAGTCTGGCTAGGCTGCACCGCATTCCTGCCCTCAGCCTCCCAACGGTGCAGAAGCAAGGTTTTCAAAAGTAGGTTGGGCGAGACATTTATACGGGGACTTACAGGCGCAGGATAGCTTCTCAAGGTAGAGGCTGGAACCAGTCCACCAGGACTCATGTGCCTTTGGGCACTGTGATACCACACACACACACACACACACACAGATCCACAAACAAGAAATGCCATTGTGTTTGCATGGGGAAGTCCACAGCCAAAATGATTTCAACCAGAGCAAAAACAGAAGTGGGCCTCACTCCCTGCTAACTCAATGATTCTTTGACCCTTGCACTTTGACACCAGGCTATGTTGTTGTTGTTGTTTAGTCGTTCAGTCGTGTCCGACTCTTCGTGACCCCATGGACCAGAGCACGCCAGGCACTCCTGTCTTCCACTGCCTCCCGCAGTCTGGTCAAACTCATGCTGGTAGCTTCCAGAACACTGTCCAACCATCTCGTCCTCTGTCGTCCCCTTCTCCTTGTGCCCTCCATCTTTCCCAACATGAGAGTCTTTTCTCTTCTCATGAGGTGGCCAAATATTGGAGCCTCAGCTTCAGGATCTGTCCTTCCAGTGAGCACTCACGGCTGATTTCCTTCAGAATGGATAGGTTTGATCTTCTTGCAGTCCACGGGACTCTCAAGAGTCTCCTCCAGCACCAGAATTCAAAAGCATCAATTCTTCACACCAGGCTATATAGCCTTGTAATTACCGTATTTTTCGCTCTATAAGACGCACCTGACCACAAGACGCACCTAGTTTTTGGAGGAGGAAAACAAGAAAAAAATATTCTGAATCTCAGAAGCCAGAACAGCAAGAGGGATTGCTGCGCAGTGAAAGCAGCAATCCCTCTTGCTGTTCTGGCTTCTGGGATAGCTGCGCAGCCTGCATTTGCTCCATAAGACGCACACACATTTCCCCTTACTTTTTAGGAGGGAAAAAGTGAGTCTTATAGAGCAAAAAATACGGTAAGTACTAGCCTCACAGCGGTAAGCAACAAGGCAACAAGGCATTGCGTATGGGTTGGCCAGGGAGTTCCACGCCTCTTCTGTACCCAGCACAGAAACCAAGTGAGACGCTCCCTCTCTTTCATGCCCAACGCAGAAATCTGGCCATAATAATAATAATAATAATAATAATAATAATAATAATAATAATAATAATTTATATCCCCCAGCCACTCTGGGCAGCTTCCAACAAATTAAAACATCAAACACATATCCTACAATCCCTTCAATGCTCCTGAAAGACAGGACCAGGTCTTGTTAATATGCTTACTGCCCATTTATCTGTAATATGTGAGTAGACGTCAGCCTTTTTATTCAGTTAAGTTCTGAAGCAAATTACCATGGCAAAAAAAAAGGACAGATTTGGTAATAATTAGTTTCTTATAATAAAAGTGGTTTGGGGGGGGCAGGGGGAGAATTAGAAAGAAAAATCCAGCCAGCTGGTGCAAAAAGGATGGAGGTTCTCCTTCTATCCTTTGCCAATCCACAGAAGGATGGTGATGATGCTTTTGCCTTTGTGGGATTATTTACAAGGTTGCTACCGTATCATTAGCCCAGCATTCGCTTAGCATTCTTTTTAAAATGTTCAAAGGGCTTTACATACATTGCCTTACTTTAATATTTTGCAACAACTCCATAAAGTAGGCAAATAAATAAGCCTTGTATTGCACAGGTGTGCCCATCACTGAATGGCAATAGCTCTCCCAGGTTTTAGACAGGGCTCCTTTCTTAACCCACTTGAAGACATAAAATATTGAACCTGAGACCTTCTGCAAGCTCCAACGCTGATCTATGGTTTCCCTGACAAGGAAATCTCCTGGGCCTTTATTTGATTTTGGAATATTTCTTTAAAATATAAAGCGGTATAGAAAATAATAATAATAATAATAATAATAATAATAATAATAATAATAATAATAATAATTTCTACTGCCAAGCAAAAGGCGCCTAGACATTCCACTGTGGTGACTGAAGTCTAGGTTTAATGTGTCATTTGGCAATTAGCTTATAGATATGATTTTCTAACACAATTTCTCGTGGTGGACTGGCTGGAGGAGACACCCCCAAGGCAGGACACAGGAGGCTATTGACAAGGCACAGATTAGACGTTAGCGACAAGGTCAAAGCAAGTTCAGTGAAACTCCACTCAACGGGCTATCAAAAGCAGCCGACAATCAAACACCACCGATCAATACCTTTTCAAAGGGACCTCGCTACAGCAGTCCGCAACCTAGATGTAGACTGCATCACTGCCGTGGGCTTTGTCCAGAGGTGCCTATAGGACAGTGCTGGCTGGAGCTATGGCAACTGTAGTCGAAAACATGGCAGGCGTAAGACAAGGGTAGGCAACGTAAAGCCTGTGGGCCAGATGCGGCCCAATCGCCTTCTAAATCCAGTCTGGGAATCAGCGTGTTTTTACATGAGTAGAATGTGTGCTTTTATTTAAAATGCATCTCTGGGTTATTTGCATAGGGCATAGGAATTCGTTCGTTTGTTTTTTCAAAATACAGACCGGCCCACCACATGGTCTGAGGGATGGTGGACCGGCCCACGGCTGAAAAAGGTTGCTGACCCCTGGCATAAAAGCGTAAGAAGAGCTTGCCAGAACAGTCCAAAGGGAGCCCACCTGATCCAACATTCAATTCTAATTCTAATTCTAATTCTAATTACAACAACAACAACAACAACAACAACAACAACAACAACAACAATATATTATTTATTCACAACAACAACAACAACAACAACAACAACAACAACAACATATTATTTATTCCCAGCCATCTGTCTGGGTTTCCCCAGCCACTCTGGGAGGCTCCCAATAGAATATTAAAAACACGATAAAACATCAAACATTAAAAGCTTCCCTAAACAGGGCTGCCTTCAGATGTCTTCTAAAAGTCAGATAATTGTTTATTTCCTTGACATCTGGTGGGAGGGTGTTCCACAGGTGGGTGCCACTACCGAGAAGGCCCTCTGCCTGGTTCCCTGTAACCTCACTTCTCGCAGTGAGGGAACCGCCAGAAGGCCCTCGGTGCTGGACCTCAGTGACTGGGCTGAATAATGGGGGTGGAAACGCTCCTTCAGGTATACTGGGCCGAGGCCGTTTAGGGCTTTAAAGGTTAGCACCAACACTTTGAATTGTGCTCGAAATTGTACTGGGGGCCAATGTAGGTCTTTCAGGACCGGTGTTATAAGGTCTCGGTGGCCGCTCCCAGTCACCAGTCTGGCTGCCGCATTCTGGGTTATTTGTGGTTTCCGGGTCACCTTCAACAGTAGCCCCAAATAGAGCGCATTGCAGTAGTCCAAGCGGGAGATAACAAGAGCATGCACCACTCTGGCAAGATAGTCTGTAGCCGACCAGATGCGTCAAAGGGATGTCTGCAAGGTGGACACAACAGCACTCTGCTCACCTGCAATTCCCTGGAACGGGTAGAATACAGCATGTACTAGGGGTTGGTGAATAATAATAATAATAATAATTTTACTGTACTTGTATCCCACCCACCTGACTACATTGTCCCGGCCATTCTGGTCTGCTTCCAACAAAATATAAAAATACGCAAAATACATTAAAAGCTTCCCGATACAGTGGAACCTCGGGTTGCGAACGTGATCCATGCGGGAGGCATGTTCACAACCCAGTGTTCGCAACCCGCAGCGCCACTTCTGTGCACGTGCGGGTTGCGATTCGGCATTTCTGTGCATGCGTGAGCGCTGACACCCGGAAGTAACCCGTCCCAGTGCGCAACCCGAAATTACATAACCTGAAGCATCTGTAACCCGAGGTACCACTGTGCAGTGCTGCCTTCTGGTGAAGGCTGCTCAGTAGTGTTTAAAAACGGTGGCGGCCTCTGTTGAATTAAGACACCATTCTGCTAACTTAATTAAATTAAGCAAAAACAAAAACACAAGCTTCCTCAACACAAGCAACAGCTGTCGGGAGGTGTGTGGGTTTTGTTTGTGTTTTAAACCTGTTATAATATGAAAATCTCAAAAATGCAGTTTTGCAGCCACCCAGCTGACACGGTGCCAGCGGCCCGTTGCCATGACACCCGCACGGGACCGATGGCTCTGCATCTGTGCACACCAAAAGGCTCGGCGCGGAACCATTTGGAAATTCTGATCCGGCTGCCGGATAAGAGGCTTAAGATGGGGAAAGCCTGCACACAGAGCTCGCCGCGAAGGCTTCCAATTTGTCGCACCCCGGGAATCAACAATGGAGCAGCGAGCGGCAAAAGGGAATGCCCAGCAAACACGGCTTTGTACTTGGCAAACAACGGCCGGTCGGCACAGACACACGAGAAAAAGTAATTAAGAGAGCTGCCACAACAAAAAACAAGGGAAGCAGAGACTGGCTATTTATCATTTTGTTTATGTGGGAGAATGGAGTGGAAACAATTCGCTGTGCTTATTCCACCCCACCCCCCGTATTAACAGACCCAGGAATTAGGCCATTAACATCCCCGCATTTTATAGACTACCCATCCCCTGCCACCACAAAGGCAAGTGGTCCCAATGTGCATATTTTTGGTTTAAATCATCAAGAATACTCAGTAATGTTGCTACTGCCTCGGTCCAGTATACCTGAAGGAGTGTCTCCAACCCCATCATTCTGCCCAGACACTGAGGTCCAGCGCCAAGGGCCTTCTGGCGGTTCCCTCACTGTGAGAAGCCAAGTTACAGGGAACCAGGCAGAGGGCCTTCTCAGTGGTGGCACCAGCCCTGTGGAAGGCCCTCCCACCAGATGTCAAAGAGATAAACAACTACCAGACTTTTAGAAGACATCTGAAGGCAGCCCTGTTTAGGGAAGCTTTTAATGTTAAATAGATTACTGTATTTTAATATTCTGTTGGAAGCCGCCCAGAGTGGCTGGGAAAACCCAGACAGATGGGTGGGGTATAAATAATAAATTAATAAAAAATTAATTAATAATACTGCAGGATTTCAGGCAGGATACCTCTCTCAATTCTAACCTGGACATGCCCAGGATTGAACCTGCAAGCAAACTGATGCTCTACCAGTGAGCTAAAGACCCTTTCCAGATCCCAGGCTACAGTGATCCAAATTAGCCAGGTGCCAGGTGCGTTTTGCACCTGGCTATCCGCCAATTGTGACCAAGTGATGACGTCTGGGCCCCAGGATGGAACCTGACACATCTACCATGTGGAGATGCATGCCTGGGGAACATTGGATCTGACCTGTTTTCACACACCAATACTGCATCTTGTAGAACTGCATCCGTTGTATTTTATCTGCGCGATCGGAATGAATATCAGGAACCAAAATGGTTTTTCTGTGCAGCCTGAGCACGATCAGTGAATGACGTTACAGTGGTACCTCAGGTTACAGACGCTTCAGGTTACAGACGCTTCAGGTTACAACACCACTTTAGCTAATGGGGCCTCCTGCTGCCGCTGTGCTGCCGCTGCGTGATTTCTGTTCTCATCCTGAAGCAAAGTTCTTAACCTGAAGCACTAGTTCTGGGTTAGCGGAGTCTGTAACCTGAAGCGTATGTAACCTGAAGCGTAGGTAACCCGAGGTACCACTGTATTTGGAAAATACAACTTCTATACCGCTTCTGTTGAGCTCACTGGAGAAAATGATGGGGTATAAATGCAAGGAAAGGAAAGCAATGCAATGTGCGTGTATGTATGTGCACACAACAACAACAACAACAACAACAACAACAACAACAACAACAACAAAACAGTGCTTTTGCAGCTGTGAGCTCTTCTTAGCTTCTTCTCACAGTTGCTGTGTCTCAAATCTCCCCTGTACCCCAAAATTTTAACCTGCTTTGCCACACTCAAGTCGCTGCATTCCCCAGATTATTAACACAAGGCAAACACACATGTTTTGTTCTGCTCTTACAGGGAAGCCCATCACGCCAGGCAGCTGACGGCACATGCGTTCCGCTTAGCAAGCTGTGCAAGGACGCACAAGATTTGCATGATCTGTACTGCAAAGGCGGCAGGGCATGCCAAACCTTGAAAGCCTCTCTCAGGAACATCAGAAGTTACTGTAAACAAGGAAAAATGCTTATGGAACCCAAAAAATGTTTCCTAACACATTGGCACCGAGCCAGGAAGTTCTGGCGTGTCAGCATCCCTGCTTTGGGAGGAGTAGGGGGAAAAACACATGCCAAATGCCCGTCAACTCTGGGGAGGAGAAGGCGGCAGTCTTCAGCATTTTTTATTCTGAGTCACCAAAAAGTTGTTTACAAGGAAGTGCTTCTCCGGCAGCTAATGATGTGCTTGACTTTTAAATGCCTATCTTTAGATCAAAGTCAACACACAGTTCAACCCCTTTTATCAAGTCACCACAGCAGGCAGACAAGGTGACTGAAATGCACTTGTAAAGAGCGGAATAGAGTCGAAACTGGCTTGCTAATTGCACTGTTCCTTCAGTTTGGTGTAGCGGTTAGAGCAGGGGTCGGCAACCTCAGGCCCATGGGCCACAAGCTGCCCATGGGGGTCGTTTAACCGGCCCATGGACCTGCCCACTCAGTCGGCTCCCATTGGCCGCGCTAAACCGGCACGGTGAAGATAGGGGATCGCCTTCCGCAATGCTGGCTAGCTTCCCATTGGCTGCAGGAAGTTCCTGCAGCCAATGGGAAGCTGCAGACGCCTCCTCCGTGCTGGAAGGAGCGCCAGAAATAGCGTTTGCGCCTGCATGCGCACTCTGGCCAACCGCAACGTCTGTGGGACCGTGAACACGCCCAAGCCGCAAAAACTTTGCCAACCCCTAGGTTAGAGTGTCAGACTCGGATCTGGGAGACCAGGATTCAGATCCAGACTTCGCTACAAAGCACATTGGGTGACCTTGGGCCGGTCACTGCCTTTCAGTCTCACCTACCTCACAGGGTTGTTGTGAGAATAAAAAAAAAATGAGCAAAGGGAAAATGATGTATTCCACTTTCACCTTGTTGAAGGAAAGGTGAGCTATCAATGGAACAAATAACTTTATACTGTGCATGTTATTTATGTGCACTTCTCCCCTGACTAGATGTTCTATATTAAGTGGTTTGCAAACCCTTAAAGCAAATTAAATTTAAGGGTGCAAAGGTGGGAGTTGTCCAAAAGGAACCGATCTGCAGTACATGGAGGGGGCTCTACCGCTTACAAGATGCAAACCCAGCGTATTCCCTGCCGCAATCCAGAAATGTCAAAATTACTGACCTGCAAAGCCGGGGACATGAAGACGAGCTTCTGTGCCACCGAGAGTTTTGCCCTACTTTTCTCTCTCTCTGCGCCTGATGAGTCAAGATCGCTCCTGCATCCCTAGAGACTCTTCCACTTTTGGAGCTTTGTCCAGGGCGAATCTGTACACAGCGCACAGTTAATGCAGGTCTGGACCATAAAGAAGGCTGATCGCCGAAGAATGGATGCTTTTTGAATTGCGGTGCTGGAGGAGACTCTGGAGAGTCCCATGGACTGCAAGAAGATCAAACCTCTCCATTCTGAAGGAAATTAGCCCTGAGTGCTCACTGGAAGGACCCGATACTTTGGCCTCCTCATGAGAAGAGAAGACTCCCTGGAAAAGACCCTGATGGAGGGCACAAGGAGAAGGGGACGACAGAGGACGAGATGGTTGGACAGTGTTCTTGAAGCTAGCAGCATGAGTCTGACCAAACTGCGGGAGGCAGTGGAAGGCAGGAGTGCCTGGCGTGCTCTGGTCCAGGGGGTCACAAAGAGTCGGACACGACTAAACAACTCAACAACAACAACAATAATCTTAGATTGCAGAAGGGCTCAAATATTTAGGCCGGACCCAAAAGGAGCAGGCAAATGATGGCAGTCAGGGTCCTGGGAACTATAGTTTGTTAAGGACGATGGGAGCTGAGGCTCTGGGAGGGGGGAACTACCCTTCCCAGGAATCTTTGGGGGAAACTATTTGTTTTCAATGTGTGCTGTGGGTACAACCTATGACCAGAGCTTCTCAGAATCCAAATGTATGCAAGGAAGCCAGCTGCAGTTGGGCTGAAAATGCCAGTTACCACCTTGTGGGGTTTGGGAGTCGACCGATCCAATTCAATAGTTAGCATTTGCCTCAGGAAAGTCAGCTTCCGACTGAGTTTTTCTTGGCTGTTCACAATGTGGGCGCTGGGTCTGATTGAAAGGCCACCCACCCCATTTCAGCCAAACGCAGTAACCAGTTTTATTTACTCTCAGATAAAAAGAAGCATGTGCCCAGTTTAAGTACAGCTTCCGGGGGGCATGGGGGGTGAGGGAGAAAAAGAAATCTGTATTCAGTTATAAGGGACCACTTTACAAACAAGAATTTCCCTACGTTTTGGGGAAATTGGGTGGTGGGGTGGTGGAATGGCAGCCCTAAGCCCTTCTTTCAGGTTTTATTGATTGAAGATCACCCCCTATTTCCGATGTGAAGTCAGTGTATCACACAGAGGGGGAAGACTACACACACACACACACACACACACACACACCCTACTGCCTATATGAGCAGTGATTCTACATTTCTGAGATCAGATGTTGCCAACCTTTTCCGATCAGTGTGCATATTTGGATTTTGGATTGAGGAGTTTGGATTTGATATCCTGCTTCATCACTACCCGAAGGAGTCTCAAAGCGGCTAACATTCTCCTTTCTCTTCCTCGCCCACAACAAACACTCTGTGAGGTGAGTGGGGCTGAGAGACTTCAGAGAAGTGTGACTGGCCCAAGGTCACCCAGCAGCTGCATGTGGAGGAGCAGGGAAGCGAACCCGGTTCACCAGATTACGAGTCTACTGCTCTTAACCACTACACCACACTAGCTCTCTCCCCCTCCCCCAATGCACACAGATCATTTATCTCCATCAACCCTTAAATTTTGCTTTTCCAAGGGCTCAGGGTCAAAATCGGATCCAACGAAACCTATCTTGAGTCCTGGGGAGCACATAGAGCTGTAAGAGGAAGTGGAAATGAGAGCTACTCTTCTATGGTCTTTTCCAGGGAGAAGTAAGGAATGGCCCTCACTACCTCATGACCAAGGGGGAAGTACATTGGTGCCTCGGTGGGTTTTCAGGCACCGGAAGAGATCACCACAGCTCCCGCAAGCACCACATTGGTGACCTCTGGGCAAAGAGTCTGATGAAAGATGTTCTGCCCCTTGTATGAGGAACAGCTGCAGCTATTTCTACATTAAACCACATCTGGCACATGAAGAGAACGGACCCACAATCTGTTCTTAGATTTCAGAAGTCAAATAAGCCAAGGTATCACGGTCCGTTTCAGCTTCCTTCCACTGAATAGGATGTATGTACTGAAAAATAGATCAACCCTGGGGATCCTCCACTTTGCACCCAGGCAGTCAAGATCCATTTTTGCTTTGGGATTTTTTTTCTTTAAAATATAAAGCAGTATAGAAATGAAAATATAACATCATCTCATTGCCAAAACAAACAAACAAAATCACCACAAAAGGTGCCTAGCGCCTGTAACCTAGGTTTAAGGTGCATACACTAGGTTTAAGGTGCCATTTGGCGATTAGTTTATATGTCTGAGTTTCTCACACTGAACAGGATAGAAATTTCTGTGCTTTTCAGAAGATTCCATTGCAATGTTCAAAACGCTACCACAGGAGTAGGAAAACGGGAATGGGTGTGCGAACAGGTACCCTGTCAATCACACATCACAACTGTCAACTGCAGGGTCCATGTTTTTGGTGCTTCGGCAAGGAGTGGTTGAATATTGATTGTTGCTTCTTGTATAAAATAAAATATGCTGGTGAGGCGGGGTAGCCTTATCAGTTTTATATAAATCTTCCACTCCACAGAAATATCTCCTGTGGTTATCTACTCCTCATCTGAAAATAAAAGCCGTGCAATTTTCAAAAGAAAAACAATAACACCATTTAGAGCAGTCTTGTGCGTCCTGGTATCTGTTGAGCCAAGCTAGCTGGCTGGGGGTTAAGGGACCTGTGGTCCAAACATGCCTGAGGGCAATCAGTTCAGACTCTAGGGAATTTCACTAAACCAATTTGGACCAAGGAGGTATTTCACTCCTTCCCCAGCGAGACCCAAGAAAGCTTCATTCATATCTAATTTAGAGGCCGTCTACCCAAAACACAAATACTAGAAGTCCGGTGGTGTGGAATTTGCCTTTCTAGCAGTAGGGGTGGGGCAGCATCATTCAGTATTCCCCAAAATGACTTTTCACCACCAGATGGATAAAAGAGAACGAGAACGAACCGGGGGTGAAGGGAACCAGAGGCAACAGTGGCACAGTCTTTGAAAAGTCTCCAAACTCAATGTTTTTCTTCCCCCACAGATTACTGGCAACTGTTCTTGGTTCCATCCTGCTAATGTGTGCAGATACAGTTTCTAAAGAATGCAGCATTTTAAAAGCAGAGCCTAAACAAGGCAGCACTGACTGCCCACAGTGTGTATGAATGAAATAGCTGCTGTTGGCGCACGGTCTTCAAAAAACCATCAGGAGCCAAGCAATTAAGTCTCAAACTGAGGGCTTTTCATATATTTGCGGCTACAGAGGGGTTGGGTGAAGCTTGTAATTTTCCTCTAAGAAATGCTCAAGCTAGCATATCCCAGGGACGGGGGCTTTAAGTAATAACCCCTCATCTTTGGAACTTCTTTCTGCAGGAAATCACTTCTTTGATATGGTCCCTAAAACCTTTATTCCTTCAAGCTGTTTCTCATTTTTTATTACAGTTATACATATTTAAATCTGGGCTTGTTTCATGGGTTGTAGTTATCTGAAGGAAAAATACCCTGTTAATGTTCTTATGTTCTAAAACATTTTGTGAAGGTTTGGGCTTTCCATCACAGGATAAAAAGAAATAACTTTTCATCCATTATATATCTAATCTTCCCTGCAAAGAAGTAACACAACTTTGGATAGCAGTGTGGAAGATTAGGGTCCTTTCCTTATCATAACCTCTGGGGGGAATTTACCAGAGGACATGTCTGCATTTTTCAGAAAACAGACAAGGCTCACCTCTGCAAACTGCCAACATACTTATTACAGTCATACCTCGGGCTGAAGTAGCTTCGGGAGAAGTACAGTGGTACCTCGGGTTGCATACGCTTCAGGTTACAGACTCCACTAACCCAGAAATATTACCTCGGGTTAAGAACTTTGCTTCAGGTGAGAACAGAAATCGTGCTTTGGCAGCGCAGCAGCAGCAGGAGGCCCCATTAACTGAAGTGGTGCTTCAGGTTAAGAACGGACCTCCAGAATGAATTAAGTTCTTAACCCGAGGTACCACTGTATTTTCGGATTGCACGCTGCGGCGACCCGGAAATAACGGAGCACGTTACTTCCACGTTTCGCCGCTCGTGCATGCGCAGACGGTCAAAATGACGTCCCACGCATGCGCACAAGCGGCGAATCGCGACCTGCGCATGCGTAGATATGCGGACGTGGGTTGCATTCGCTTCTGGATGCGAACAGGGCTCCGGAACGGATCCCGATTTGCATCCAGAGGTATAACTGTATTTTTGTTACATCTTCAGGAAGGTAGATCAAGAAATCAAAATATGAGCTGCTGTCACTGCAATTACTCCCAGGTGGGTTTTGTAGCATTTTAACATATGGGGTATCATTTATGTATATATATATTTAATTAAGCTCCCTCATTTTTAGGAAAAGCAGGATATGACAAAAATTGCTAAGCATATTAAAAGAACTGGGTTTGTTTAAAGGTTTAAACATGGTGGAGGTAGCCAGTTTTATAAAATAAAAACTGACTCCAACCCTGGCTATATGATAATTCAAAGGGGGGCGGATTCTCCCAAGGCGTCGATGAATGCACGCATTGCCCTTCATTTCAACTTTCCAATAAGTCTTAGATCAAAGTCTTTATTGCCTTGTGTCTGTCCAAAAGCTACACTCTGCAATGTAGCTCGTTTCTGACCCAACGAAACTGAAAGGGCTTCTCCTGATCTATGGCTTCCATGATCAAAGCTCTCACCTTCCATTTGAAGTCCATCTGGAATCTTCGCTGCCATGTGTGCAGAAGCCTTTCAACTCCCTCCCAAAATTCAATCCAGCCCAGAGTTTGTTCTTTTCTCTACGCTCTCCAAGGTTTTATCTGTCACGTACAGGTAGCTTGCATTTCTAGGTTTAATAAGCCAGCAGGGACGGGAACGCAGACCGTAATCCTCGCGGAACAGGAGAAGGCAAAGCTCAGCAAGATAATGAGAGGGGAAGAGGAAGCTTTTTCCCATGTTGAAGAACAGGAGTTACTGTTTCTCCCCATGCTTGGTTCAGCGTCTTGTGCTTGTTGTTGTTGTTTAGTCGTGTCCGACCCCTCGTGACCCCATGGACCAGAGCACGCCAGGCACTCCTGTCTTCCACTGCCTCCCGCAGTTTGGTCAGACTCATGTTCGTAGCTTCGAGAACACTGTCCAACCATCTCGTCCTCTGTCGTCCCCTTCTCCTTGTGCCCTCCATCTTTCCCAACATCAGGGTCTTTTCCAGAGAGTCTTCTCTTCTCATGAGGTGGCCAAAGTATTGGAGTCTCCGCTTCAGGATCTGTCCTTCCAGTGAGCACTCAGGGCTGATTTCCTTCAGAATGGAGAGGTTTGATTTTCTTGCAGTCCATGGGACTCTCTAGAGTCTCCTCCAGCACCATAATTCAAAAGCATCCATTCTTCAGCGATCAGCCTTCTTTATGGTCCAGCTCTCACTTCCATACATCACTACTGGTACCAGGGGTCAACTAGGCGCCTCTGGGAAGCAAGCAATCAAGACCAGAGCATGACAGCACTCTCCCAGCAACTGGTATTGAGAGGCACTTATTTCCTCCAACAACATTTTCCATTTCTGTTCAGCCAGCAACTCGTCTCTTATTATCATTGAAACCTGCCTTCCACCTCTCCTTATCTACTGATGAAAGAACTTGAGAATGCACAGAGCAGAGCTGGGGAATCTGTGTCCTCCAGATGTTGGACTACTGATCCCAACAGCCTCGGCGAGCATGGCCAATGGCCAGGGATGATGGCAGCTGCCGTTCCAAACATCTGGAGGGCAGCAGGTTGAGGAAGGATGCTTTGCACAGCAACAGATCATTGGTCCATCCAGTCCAGTGCTGGAGAGTAGGAAGGGACCCTGAGGGTTATCTAGTCCAACCCCCTGCAATGCAGGAATCTCAGCTAAAACATCCAGGACAGGTGGCCATCCAACCTCTGCTTAAAAACCTCCAAGGAAGGAGAGTCCATCACCTCCCGAGGGAGACCGTTCCACTGTCAAACAGCTCTCATTGTTAGAAGGTTCTTCCTTACTTTGTTTGTAACCTGAGGTACCAATGTATAAAGATTAAGAGTTGACAATTTCATGGAGGAGAGGGCTACAGATGGCCACTAGCCATGAAGGCTGTAGCAGTGCTTCTGAATCCCAGTTGCTGGAACCTGCAGGAGGGGAGAGGGCTCTTGGGCAAGAATCCTGCTTGCAGGTTTCCCACAGGTATCTGGGTGGCCACTGATGAGAACATGACACAAGTCTAGATGGGCCACCAGCAGGCTCTTCTAATGCTAACATTTGCCATTTTAGCATCCGATATCTTAGATCTTAATAACCATTTTACTCTGCAAACATACTTCTACAAACATATTATGCGCTGAAAGGAGGTTGGATAAATCACTGCTTTGCCTGAAGGTATGTCACTGGAGTGCAAGTCTTTTAGAGATGTGCAATAGGAATGCACTAATCGGGTAATTCTTTTCCAGCTCTGGGCAAAGCTGTAAAATCAATGCTTAAGATTCTTAACTCAAGGTAAATTCAGTAAAGCACACCACATAATAGGCTTTTGTCTCTAAAACATGCTTCAAATTAGCAGTGTGTGTGTGTTTAAATGCAGGAGTGAGTGAGATAAATCACAAGAAGTTCTTCTGGCTTATCACATTCAGTACTGCTCCCTTAAGCTTAGGAGCAATATGACATAAGAACCGTTTGTCGACTTTCTAACTGGTTTCTGGCGTGCAAATTTACAGCTAATAAAAAACGGAACACATCTTCCAAAGCAGCTGCATCTATTTGGCTGCAAAAGAAGGCGAGTTTTTCCTGAACGTGTGAGTAAAAATCTATGTGGCACCCTGCGCCTCACTTGTCGAGCTAGTATTGCAAAGTCAAAAAGTTTAGGGGGGGGGGGGCGAATTGAAGATCCTTTTGTAGTGTATTAAAATAACACCTTCGCTTCATTGTAAAGAGGAATGCTCATATGTACAAATGCTAATGGTATTATTAATATTGTGCAACACACTAGTTTAATTAAAAAAAATTAAAGAACAGTTTTGTCGGGAATGGGAGGTCTCGCAAACCACAGTACAGTGGTACCTCAGATTAAGAACTTAATTCGTTCCGGAGGTCTGTTCTCAACCTGAAACTGTTCTTAACCAGAGGTACCACTTTAGCTAATGGGGCCTCCCACTGCCTCTGCACCGCCAGAGCACGATTTCTGTTCTCATCCTGAAGCAAAGTTCTTAACCCGAGGTACTATTTCTGGGTTAGCGGAGTCTGTAACCTGAAGCATCTGTAACCTGAAGCGTATGTAACCTGAAGCGTCTGTAACCCGAGGTACCACTGTACATGGCCAGGTTTGAGACTATTCTAAGTGACACCGCTTCCAACTGTAACTGGAGAGTCTTAGGGATGGATTTTGGTTCAGACCCCAGGTCAGAGAAAAGCAAGATGCAGGTTCTATTTAACCTAGGATTGGAGATATAGGAGCATCAATGAGCATAGGCCTATCCACACATCTTCAAGTGAACACAAGGCAAAAAAATACCATACCTCAGAAAAGAAGTTCGATTATAAATGGCACTTCACGGTCCCTGCATTACTTGTACGCACAGAACATGTCCTAGTTCATTATGTTTTAGTTTGCATTGTTTGATTGTATTTGTTTATGCTTCTTTTTGGAAAACTCAGTAAAAACAAACAAAACTATTAGCAAAAAAGGAAAACAACACCTGACAGTCAAAAAGAACAAGCACACCAGCTTATAGGATCATGTTCTTCTGGAGAAAGCACACATGCTGTGATCTTTTTCATCGAATTCCCCAGACAGGATTTCCAGCTTTTATTTAAATAAAAAGGCAGGACTCTGATCCTGGGTGTCCGGTTACATGTAAGAGGCAAAGCTAGATGCGCTCCTCGCTTGTAAAAATCAGACGCAAAAATCAGGATCATGTGCCTTTTTGAAGTTCAGCAACATTAAAGTAAAAAACCTTCCAAGCTTGATTCATGTAGCAGCGCACCATGCGCCAACCACATCTGCCAGGTCTTTCCACACACACTCCTGAACCTAGAAGTTATATAAGGAGGGCGAGTGCATAAAAAGATCAGAAGCTGTCTCAGCTGATTAAGCAGGTTTCAGACAAAAACAGCCAGGAAGGTAAATACGCCCTTTGGAAGTTCTAGAGGGGAGGGAACACCAAAAATGTAGACAGTAAATCATTATCCTAAGAAGGCTTTTAAGGGTTTCGAAAACACACACAAACATGAATTACTCAACAACACCGGGAACAAAATGTGACATTTTTTGCATGCTCTCCGATCAGATACTTTGCATCCTTCACCTGCACATATTTTTGCTTCATTCTTATCTTAATAGGCTAGAGAGCTACAAGAGGTATTTTTATACTAGCGCAGGCAATTCTGTCAACCTTTGCTAAAATTAGGCCTTGGCAAAAGGCGAGTACTTTGCAAAACTGTTAATTATTGCTGGGGATCCAACAATTCCTAAACTCGCTACACAGGTTTCTACGGTTAGGTTCACGTTATCAGCTTAAAACATAGCTGAGAGAGCTCAGTTGGTAGAGCATGAACTCTTTAATCTCCGAGTTGTGGGTTCCAGCCCCACATGGAGCAAAAGATTCTTGCATTACAGGCAGTTGGACTAGACGACTCCCATGGTCCGTTCCAACGCTACAATTCTATGATTCTATGAAACGTAACTAAGTTCTATGTCTCCCCTGCCCCCCAGCTTTGTGTTTCAAGATGAATTTGTATCTCAGAGAGAGGGCAGGGATGTCTTCACCCTACATATATGACCTTCCAGCTCCACCTGGTACGCAGGCTGAGACCGTACCTGCCTGCGGACTGTCTCGCCAGAGTGGTGCATGCTCTGGTTATCTCCCGCTTGGACTACTGCAATGCGCTCTACGTGGGGCTACCTTTGAAGGTGACCCGGAAACTACAGCTAATCCAGAATGCGGCAGCTAGACTAGTGACTGGGAGTGGCCGCCGAGACCACATAACACCGGTCTTGAAAGACCTACATTGGCTCCCAGTACGTTTCTGAGCACAATTCAAAGTGTTGGTGCTAAATGGCCTCGCCCCAGTATACCTGAAGGAGTGCCTCCACCCCCATCGTTCTGCCTGGACGCTGAAATCCAGCGCCGGGGGCCTTCTGGCGTTTCCCTCATTGCGAGAAGCAAAGCTACAGGGAACCAGGCAGAGGGCCCTCTCGGTAGTGGCGCCCGCCCTGTGGAACGCCCTCCCATCAGATGTCAAAGAGATAAACAACTACCTGACATTCAGAAGACATCTTAAGGCAGCCCTGTTCAGGGAAGTTTTTAATGTATGACATATAAGTGTATTTTTGGTCTTTGTGGAAGCCGCCCAGAGTGGCTGGGGAAACCCAGCCAGATGGGCGGGGTACAAATAATAAATTATTATTATTACTTCCTTGTTTCCTCCCTCTTGCAAACCCCCTCTGTCCAGAACTTCAATTTGTGAAATTGTCATCTGAGCATGCCCAAACGCCTGCCTCAAATGCACACATCATTCTTAAGTGTAACGAGAATGCAGCTCGGTTTTTCTAGCTGGATTGAAGCTGGTTTGAGAAGCGCATATCAAACCGCGGTATCTGTCAACCAGTTTGCCTTAACCAAACCAACTCGGCACATGCAACCTTTCAAATGCCTTTTCCCTGGGAAATCACACATTATCTCTGTTGTTCCACTGGCGGTTTTGGAATCGAAGAGTTCCGTAGGAGGGCAGAGCAAGCACACTATGGTGTTATATAAGGCAACTCCACCTCCTGAGGCATGAATACTGATGGCTGTTTACCATTGATCCATGGAAAATGCCCTGAGAAATTAGTTCACATTGGATGAACAAGGAGAGATGAAACGAGGGTGTGCTGTCTGTGATGCGTTGCCCTATATCTATAGAGCAACACGAAGTCAAAGAGGTCATTGCCCTTCGCTGTCAAAAAAAGGAAACGAGAGGCTGCGCCTGGACATTAACTCACTAGCATTTGTCTGTGGGGTCATCTGACCTACAATGCGTTCAATATCTGAACTGTCTCCACTTCTGTCATTCTTAATGCAACTTGCACATAACTCTAGTGACAGGTAGGAAGCCGTGTTGGTCTGCCGTAGTCGAAACAAAATTTAAAAAATCCCTTCCAGTAGAACCTTAGACACCAACTACCGTATTTTTTGCTCTATAGGACGCACTTCCCCCCTCCAAAAATTAAGGGGAAATGTGTGTGTGTCCTATGGAGCGAATGCAGGCTCCTTGGCTTCAGCGATAGCAACGCACAGCCTCCGAAGCGCAGAGGGAGCGCTCCCTCCGCGCTCCAGAGGCTATGCGTTGCTTTCGCTGAAGCCTGGAGAGCGAGAGGGGTCGGTGCGCACTGACCCCTCTCACTCTCCAGACTTCAGGGACAGCCGCCTGAAGCCTTTGGAGCGCAGCGGGAACTCGCACTGTGCTCTGAAGGCTTCGGGTTCCTTTTGCTGAAGCCGGGAGAGCAAGATTCTCCTGGCTTCAGCAGAGAGGGAGAGCTGCGCAGTGCCCCTTCAGCCAAGCGGGAGGAGAAATGGAAGGGGCTCCGTTTCTCCTGCCGCTTCGCTGAAGGGGTGCTGAGCAGAGAGGAGGAGAATTTTTTTTTTCTTGTTCTCCCCCTCCAAAACAAGGTGCGTCCTATGGTCAAGTGCGTCCTATGGAGCGAAAAATACGGTAGGTTTGTTATTGGTATGAGCTTTTGTGTGCATGGTATCTGAAGAAGTGTGCATGCACACGAAAGATCATACCAATAACAAACTTAGTTGGTCTCTAAGGTGCTACTGGAAGGATTTTTATTATTTATTTCACACATAACTGTTTCTTGGCTAACCCATGGTGAATGGGCTCTCTAGGTCCAGCCTCCCCAACAATCTAAATGTTTTCGAAAACTCAATTCACTTCCAGCCAGCACAGCCAGCAGGAATGATGGGAGATGTGGCCAAGCACCAACGACCACAGACTAACCACACATCTGCACCAGTGGTTCTCAAACCCTTTTTTCACTGAGCCACATTTTCAGAATAAAAAATTGCTGGCGTACCAAACATTTTACTGGTAAGAAGAGAAATTCCTTGGTCATGAAATTGGAAGGTGAAACAACTCCAAGCAAGCCTTAATTTACAACCACTTTGCAATATAATCATGGGACGTCCAGAAAGTAGAAAGCAGTGCACCTACGTAAGAACACAAATCATTCGCAAAATATAATTCTAAACAAGCATCTTATGTATGTACCTAAGCTCAATAAGAGGGGTGAGCTTGCTTTTGCCAGGTAAACTCATTTATAAACGGCCTCAGCCCAGTATTCCACCCCCATCGTTCTGCCCAGACACTGAGGTCCAGCGCCGAGGGCCTTCTGGTGGTTCCCTCCCTGTGAGAAGCCAAGTTACAGGGAACCAGGCAGAGGGCCTTCTTGGTGATGGCGCCTACCCTGTGGAACGCCCTCCCGTCAGATGTCAAGGAAATAAACAACTATCTGACTTTTAGAAGGCAGCCCTGTTTAGGGAAGTTTTTAATGGGTCTCCAGCTGTTTTCGGACTACAATCCCCATCATCCCCGACCACTAGCCCTGTTAGCTAGGGATGATGGGAGTTGTAGTCTATAAACAGTTGGAGACCCAAGTTTGGGAAACACTGAGCTAGAAGATGTCTCGCACTGTTTCAAGAAAAAAGACTATGCCTTTGCTGTTTTTTTATTTCATAAAATTAATTCACCATCCGTTCATAAAAACAAAAGAAAACACCAAAAACCTTCAGAGTGGTTTACCCAAAAATAAAATTATCGGAAAGTTATTGATAAAAAGAACCAGAGTAATTCAGAACATTCCAAAAAAATCAACAATGAACTAAAAATAGATTAAATATCAGCATGCTAGATATCAGGAAATCAGCCCTGAGTGCTCACTGGAAGGACAGAACCTGAAGCTGACTTTGGCCACCTCATGAGAAGAGAAGACTCCCTGGAAAAGACCCTGAAGTTGGGAAAGATGGAGGGCACAAGGAGAAGGGGACGACAGAGGACGAGATGGTTGGACAGTGTTCTCGAAGAGACCAACATGAGTTTGACCAAACTGCGGGAGGCAGTGAAAGACAGGAGTGCCTGGAGTGCTCTGGTCCAGGGGGTCACAAAGAGTCAGACACGACTAAACAACTAAACAACAATCAGCATGCTAGATATAAGAGAAGGCTTGTTTTAACAAAAAAGTTACAAGCCTTTCTGTGATTAAGGAGCTGAATTAAGGAGCAAGCAAAGGCAGCAGGCTGCACGGTTTTGGAAAGGCCACAACTTCTCACTTGAGCCACCTCAAAATGCATCCCTAATACATGGGAAGTCAGGCCAGGACCCCGGCAGCAGCTGAGCTCGAGTTCAGGAGCCTGTGCCCCCTGATAAAGCCTGCTGAGGCCGTCCAAAGGGAGGCGAAAAGCTGCAAACTTGCCGGAACGATGGCCAACGGGAAAGGGCCCAGGTGTTTCCTTTTTGGCAGGCCCCCGCCAATCAGACAAGATGACAGACGGCTTCCCATGCGAGAGGAAACCAGGATGCTTTCCCCCAAGTTGCAGCAGAGCAACCGGCAGGGATTGGGGGGGGGGTGAGGGAGGGGCAGGTTACACATGTCACCGTCACGTCTCCATTTGACTTCCCACCAGACGCGGACGTCTCCAAACAGCTGAGGCGTCAGGGCATGAACTCGGTGCCTGAGGACCCGAAAGCACCCGTCCCTCTGCCGTTCTGTTCCAGTCGCTCCCTTTTACCTCGAAAGCAAAGGGCACAGGTGTCCTCAGCCCTGGTCTAAGGGCCAGGTGTCTTGTTCTGCCCCTCTTAAATTTTAAGAGCGCATTTTTGAAACACAATACGCACGCCAAGGAAGCATGCATGCTCCTTGTGGGACAGGCCTGCTAGAAAGCATATTACAGCGTCCTTCATGCTTTGCCTGAGAGCACCCCCCCCCCCAAATCCTGCTGCGGGTTTATCTTTCAAAGCCGGGAGGGGGAACCTGAGGCCGATTGAGCTTTCTTCTGCAACAGTCCACATAGCCAAAGGTCAAACACCCGTCCGTGTGTTGTTCATGAAGCAGAAAGAACAGCAAGCTTCAAACGCCCTCCCATCAGACACCAAGGAAATAAACAACTATCTGACTTTTAAAAGACATCTGAAGGCAACCCTGTTTATGGAAGTTTTTAATGTCTAATATTTTAGCATTTTTATGTGCTGTAAGCCACCCAGAGTGGCTGGGGAAACCCAGCTAGATGGGTGGGGTATAAATAAAATTATTATTATTATTATTATTATTATTATTATTATTATTATTATTATTATTACCAAACACCTCCTGAAGTCCCATCTCTTCAAGCTGGCATTCCCAGGTTCATTAGATTCATCACATTCATCACTATCTGGTCATTCACTGATATTTACTGTTTTTTACTGGTGGCTCCTCCATTCTTACCGATGCATTTCTTTGTCTTTTCCGTTCAAAATGTTGTATCTACAATCAGCCAGAGGAGGAGGAGGAGGAGGAATGACCTCCGGGAGGAGCACAGAGAGAAAAGAGCTCGTGGTGCATTTGTAGCAGCACAAATGGACGCCTTCCTCTGCCCCAGCTGCAACAAAACATGTCTCTCCC